>NC_091329.1:31169290-31329290 GCF_038502225.1 Cherax quadricarinatus | reverse complement strand
ATCCTTCTTTTTAAGTGCACAAAGTGATGCACCAAAAAAGAAAGGTTTAATTTCGCCAGGAATCAGACCAGCCAAGGAATTATTGACAAACCTTGTGATCTCTGAAAGCAGTGTATCTGCAGTCTCCCCCATAACTGGATTAATTATTTCTTTTAAATGCTGTGGCCTTATTCCAGTGTAACCTCCAGCAGAACCGGATGGGAACGACATTATTGCTTTGTAAATGTCTGTCTTCCACAATCAATGGTTTCACAGTGCGCACAGAGGTGTTGGAACTGTTGGTGTTCCTAGTTTCCCTGGCAGGGTGCTTTCCTCTAAGTGTTTCAGCATTCTCAGCATCCCTGGGGACAACTGTATCGTCACTGGTAATTCTGATTGCCCCCACTGTGTTGCCCTCTTCAGTTGTCTTGCTCACCTGGACTCTGATTTTTTTTTTGCTGTTAGTGGAGTGAGTGTGCATTCTGCCTCTCCTGTTTTTGTACTGACGGTGAAGGCGAATGAGGTTATCATCTTCCACATATCAGACACTACACCTGTTTGAAGAGAAAAATTAAAAATACTAGTAAATGGTTAACAGAATTCCATTTTGCATTCCTTAAGAATTCTTGAAAAAAGCTCATCAGGACCCGGCAATTTATTTTGTTTCATAACCATTTCACTAGAGACTGTGATGTTACATAATTTATCTTCTTCAGGCCCACTATAAAAATTACTGGGATATTGTTAGTGTCTTCCTGTGTAAAAGCCGAGAGAAAATAATTATTTAAAATCGAGCACATTTTATTCTCTTTGTCAGTATGATGTCCATAGTTATTTTGTTCTATATACCTGGAAAAAACTTTTTGGGTTTTCGAATCCTTAGCAACTTTAATTTTGTACTCCCGTTTAGCTTTGCTTATCCCCTTTAACGTTCTTCTTAATGTTAATATACTGATTCATAAGATGACCCTCACCTCTTTTGATGTGCCTATAAATTCTTCTCTTCTGCCCTAAAAGATGTTTGAGCCTATTATTCATCCATTTTGGGTAATTTTTATTCGATCTAAAAAAAGTAGGGGCGCCATTGGTACACTAAGAGAAAACACCATAAGTGTCCGGGGCCCAAAACTGTTCAACAGCCTCCCATCAAGCATTAGGGGAATTGCCAATAAACCCCTGGCTGCCTTCAAGAGAGAGCTGGACAGATACCTAAAGTCAGTGCCAGATCAGCCGGGCTGTGGCTCGTACGTTGGACTGCGTGCGGCCAGCAGTAACAGCCTAGTTGATCAGGCCCTGATCCATCGGGAGGCCTGGTCATGGACCGGGCCGCGGGGGCGTTGATCCCCGGAATAACCTCCAGGTAACCTCCAGGTAGTGTTCAGAAAGCTGTCATATTGATAGCTCTCTTCGTTCCCCAGTCAACAGATAAGTGTTCTCTAAGCCCATTGTAACCTGTTAAGTGAAAATCTGAAACCATTACCAAATTATCCCTACTGTCGTACTTCCATTCAGTGCTAAATGTAATTGATTTGTGATCGCTTGTGCCGAGTTCCTCCGTAATTTCTAAATTATTAACAATGGTTTCCGTGTTTGCCAGAACCAAGTCAAGCAGGTTATTTCCCCTTGTAGGTTCTTTCACAAAGTGCTTCAAAAAATCCTGAACTACTTCTAAGAAGTCGTTTGATTCTAAATTCCCAGTCAAGAAATTCCAACCAATCTGACTAAAGTTAAAGTCCCCTAGAATTACTCCATTATCATGCCTTGTGGCCTTAACTATTTCCTCCCATAGTAGTCTCCCTTGGTCCCTATCTAGGTTTGGGGGAAGGTATATCACTCCTAGAGTCAATTTTTCATGCCCCTCTGAAAATTCTATCCAGACTCTGTATGTGTTACTTCAGACTTAATATCCATTTTTATGCAACAGTTCAAGCGATCTCGAACATACAGTGCCATCCCACCCCCCTTCCCGATACTTCTATCTACTTGGAACAATTTAAATCCCTGAATGTGACATTCCGCAGGCAAGTCCCGGCTTTTCGAATTAAACCATGTCTCAGTTATGGCAAATGCATGAATGTTACCTGCACTAGCAACTAATCTCAACTCGTCCATCTTATTCCTAGCACTACGACTATTAGCATAATATATATTTGAAGACCCTCCTTTCTCTTTACCCTTCCTGCTCATTTCTGTTTTTCCACTAAACCTATTGGTGTCCTTATCACCTAGTGCCACTGGCTTTCCAGTATCCACCTCTTTCTGCTTATTACTAGTTCCCCTAGAACTCATAATATTACTACACTGGGACTTCACTGTTTTCCCGCCAAAACCCATACCACTAACTATTCCTAGTTTAAAGCCCTAACAGCTTCCTCCACTGCAGTTGCCAGTGCCCCCACCCCAGACCCTGGGATACATGTCATTTCTGGCATAGAAGAGGTCCCAGTTGTCTTTGAATGTTACCACATTTTCCTTACAGTATTTGTCCAGCCAGCAGTTGACACCAATTGCCCTGGACAACCATTCATTTCCTCTACTCTCATTCGTCAGGTATCACCGAAAATAGGTTGGAAGTTTCCACAGCAGTCTTCTGGTTCTTCGTTTTTTCTGCCACTCCGACAGTCTCCTTGATGTTCAGCTTCGTTCCATGTTGCCTGGACACTGACCAGGTTTCCCTCTTGACCTGAAGACTCACAACAGGAGGATTACTGCGAATCCTCTTGTTTTCCTCCGTCAATCGCCGTATCTCGATCTTAGCAGTCCTAAGCTCCTCTTTTAGCTGCTGGTAGAGTTGCTCAAGAGAGGACATCTTGGTTCAGATTCATAGAAAGCACATAGACAAGTCTTCACAGAGCTAAGTACAGGTCACCACTGACCTGTTTTTATGAAACATGATTAAGTTATGTTTTTTTATGAAACAAGATTCAGTTATATTCCTGTCAACCATGGACTTGCTTGATACAACTTTCTCAACATTTTGAAAATCAATTGGATGGTTAAAATATCTCACATGAATAAATAGAGCATTAGAATCTTGTCCAGTTATAATGCTATAAAAATTTTGTTTTAATCTTAGTTCGAGACTTTTACCAGTTAGACTGCAATAAACTGTATCGCAAACTTTACAAGGAATCTTACAGACACATCCGTCAGCATTTTGGGGGGAATTCTTTATCAAAAGTTTTTTTTTACTGCATCAAGATTATTAAATACAACTTTGATATTAAAAGTCTTAAGAAGAGAAGGCATATCAACCAAGTTTTCATGGTAAGGGAGAACCAACATATTTTTAGTTGAATAAGGTTGGTTGTCACTTTTTGGATTGTAAAAAGTATTTCTAGCAATTTTAAAAGATTTATCAATTATGTTTCTTGGGTATTTCAGATCATTAGCTATTTCATAAATTTTGGATATTTCCTCATCTATGAACTCTGGACTACAAATACGTAAAACTCTCAAAAACATTGATGAGAAAACAGATAGTTTAACTCTATCTTGATGTGAAGAATAATAGTGAACACAGGAACAGTTATTTGTAGGTTTTCTGTAAATTTTAAATTTGAAGTCATTATTACCCTTAATAATTAAAACATCTAGGAAAAAACAATGAGTTATTTACCTCAAGCTTAACAGTAAAGTTTATAGAATGGGCTAAGCTATTTAATTTAACACGGATATGGTGTATATCTACATTCTTAGGTATAAGACACAAAATATCATCAACATACCTGAACCATTTAGCTCTATTAGGGAGGATTGTGTTAAGCAATCTTGTTTCAAAAAATTCCATGTATAGGTTACTAAGAACAGGTGAAAGAGGATTTCCCATTGCCATACCAAACTTTAGGTTTCTTACCTGAAGAACTTGTTATTTACGATTTACCATTGCCAGTTCCTATTATCATTAAACTTACTAAACTCTGCGTTGTTGATGCAAAATTTGCATTTAATGATAAGCTTTATACTCAGAAGTTTTGTATGGCAATGGGAAATCATCTTTCACCTGTTCTTAGTAACCTACGATTAAAACAACATAAATATATCATTAGAACTGGACAAGATTCTAATGCTCTGTTTATTCATATGAGAGATTTTAACCATCCAATTGATTTTCAAAAGGTTGAGAAAATTGTATCAATCAAGTCCATGGTCGACAGAAATTTAACTGAATCATGTTTCATAAACATCAGTTTTGAAAATAATGTGAATATTTCCTTTGGTTTATGCAAATTATATTCATTTATAATTAATATAATTTGAGAAGATTTTAATAATACATTAAATAATGAATCATAATTCTTGGGTAGAGTACTAGGGTTGGACAAATATTTTGTTGGTGGGATGTATCGTGAAGGACCTGCCTAGTATGAGCCAGTAGGCCTGCTGCAGTGTTCCTCCTTTCTTACGAATATATATATATATATATATATATATATATATATATATATATATATATATATATATACAAAACAACCATTGTGAAAGGATAGTGAAATTCCAAGCACTTTCGTGACATCTCACATTATCAAGGAACTATAAAGACAATACATCAAAGGAAGGCATATAAAAAGTCGAGACCGCACCTCACCATCACATCCCACAACAAAGCAACACCTGACGTGCAACAACACACGACTCACAAGAAAGGAGGAATACTGCAGCAGCCCTATTGGCCCAACTACACAGATCCTTCACGACATCCCACTAACAAAATATTCTAACCAAGAATTAAGATTTATTTTTTGTCCAATGTATTATTAAATTCTTCCCAAATTTTATTAATTATAAACGAATCTAATTTATATAAACCAAAGGAAATATTCATATTATTTTCAAAACTGCTTTTTATGAAACAAGATTCAATTGTATTCCTGTCAACCATGGACTTGCTTGATATAACTTTCTCAACTTTTTGAAAATCAATTGGATGTTTAAATCTCTCGCATGAATAAATAGAGCATTGGAATCTTGTCCAATTCTAATGCTACATTTATGTTGTTTTAATCTTAGTTCGAGACTTTTACCAGTTTGACCGTAATAAACTTTATCGCAAATTTTACAAGGAATCTTATAGACACATCCGTCAGGATTTTGGGTGTAATTCTTAATCAAAAGTTTTTTTTTTTACTGTATCAAGATTTTTAAATACAACTTTGATATTAAAAGTCTTAAGAAGAGAAGGCATATCAACCAAGTTTTCATGGTAAGGGAGAACCAATATATTTTTAGTTGAATAAGGTTGGTTGTCCCTTTTTGGATTGTAAAAAGTATTTCTAGCAATTTTAAAAGATTATCAATTACGTTTCTTGGGTATTTCAGATCATTAGCTATTTCATAAATTTTGGATATTTCTTCATCTATGAACTCTGGACTACAAATACGTTGGAAATAAATGGTATAAAATACCGACACAATGGAAATATAAACACAAATGCAGTATAATGTGATCCTTTACTGACAACGTTTCACCCACACAGTGGGCTTTTTCAAGTCACACACGGATCTACCTGGGGTTGGAAGGTACGAGAGTATTTATAGGCATGTTCAGAATGTTGAGGTCAGGTGGAGAATGCTGCATCTGATGATCTACCGGGTGGGGTTATAGAGTCTTGGGTAGCTTGGCAGGGGTATTGGACAAGTTGTGAGTAGACCTTCTGCAGTGTTCTATGTTCTTATGTGGGATAGCGATGAAGAAGTTTCTTGGCGAGTGGTTCAGCTATGTTATAGAAGCCATTGTTCTGGTTGAAATTGTTGGTTGTAGAGATGAGCTCATCTCTACAACCAACAATTTCAACCAGAACAATGGCTTCTATAACATAGCTGAACCACTCGCCAAGAAACTTCTTCATCGCTATCCCACATAAGAACATAGAACACTGCAGAAGGTCTACTCACAACTTGTCCAATACCCCCGCCTAGCTACCCAAGACTCTATAACCCCACCCGGTAGATCATCAGATGCAGCATTCTCCACCTGACCTCAACATTCTGAACATGCCTATAAATACTCTCGTACCTTCCAACCCCAGGTAGATCCGTGTGTGACTTGAAAAAGCCCACTGTGTGGGTGAAACGTTGTCAATAAAGGATCACATTATACTGCATTTGTGTTTATATTTCCACTACAAATACGTAAAGCTCTCAAAAACATTGATGAGAAAACAGAGTTTAATTGTCTTGATGTGAAGAATAATAGTGGACATAGGAACAGTTATTTTTAGGTTTTCTGTAGATTTTAAATTTGAATTCATTTTTACCCTTAATAATTAAAGCATCTAGAAAAGGCAATTAGTTATTTTCTTCAAGCTCAACAGTAAAGTTTATAGAATAGGCTAAGCTATTTAATTTAACAAGGAAATGATTTATATCTACATTCTTAGGCTTAAGACATAAAATATCATCAACATATCTGAACCATCTAGCTCTAATTAGGAAGGATTGTGTTAAACAATCTTGTTTAAAAAAAATCTATGTATAGGTTACTAAGAACAGGTGAAAGAGGATTTCCCAACGACATACCAAACTCCTGAGTACAAAACCTATCATTAAATACAAGTTTTCCTTCAACAATGCAAAGTCGTTGGAAAAATTTCTAACTTTAATGTTAAAAAAACAACTTAGATTTAGTTGATAAATTAAGCTCCTTTACTGACTTTAATGATTTTAATATGGTTAGTTTCGATGTTACTTCCTTGCATACAAAAGTTCCAATTGATGATTTATTAAGTTTTTTATCTGAAGAACTTGTTAATTACGATTTACCATTGCCAGTTCCTACTATCATTAAACTTATTAAACTTTACATTGTTGATGCAAAATTTGTATTTAATGATAAGTTTTACACACAGAATTTTATTATGGCAATGGGAAATCCTCTTTCACCTGTTCTTAGTAACCTATACATGGAATTTTTTGAAACAAGGTTGCTTAACACAATCCTCCCTAATAGAGCTAAATGGTTCAGATATGTTGATGATATTTTGTGTCAGACGAGAGTACTCTATTCTCTGAACTAGGAATAAGTGTAAATTATCAAGTAAGCTGAGAGAAATACAACTCACGCTGTACATACAAAACACTCAACTGTGTAGTGTCAAACTTCAAAAAAGTGTCTCCTAATTTGATGATTACGGAGAATGAAATTTAAATTTGCAGATTCAGGTTTCATTCCCGTTAAATCACGCCAATAAAACTTTAGTTTACCTCATGTTTAAGATTTCATTATTTAATGATTTAAGCATCTTATAGCCAATATAGCACCTCATTAAGTTTGGTTTGTGTGTGGGCAAATTTGTCAATACAATAAAATAGTTAAAAAAAATCCTGGAATCGTTGGGATGCTTGCCATAACACCAAAAAAAATTTCACCAGTGATGTAGTTTCCTGAGGGCAAGGTTCGCGCTGTTAATTTGGTGGCACAAATCACGACTTGACATGCTTTTTTTTAAGAATAAATAGTGATATTTATATTTAATAGCTAAAGAAACCTTCTGATCGGCTGCAAAATATAAAGGATGATGTATTCTATAAGAAGGATGATGCCCCCATAAGATGAGTTGGAATAAATAAGAAATTTTACTGAAATTGTTAAAAAAAACAATTTTAAAATCATTGGAATCAAATCAGTTACTGGATAAAGAGTGATATACTCATCAGAATATATTCTTATATCTTAAAGAATTTTTTTTCTGCTCGGTTTCAAATCCTAACAACGTTTTCAAGCAACGACTTATCTGATCATTCTTGCAGTTTGTTCAGATCCATTTGGAATTTTTCCCTGTTGTATGTTATTTATTATTTTTATTATTATCACACTGGCCGATTCCCACCAAGGCAGGGTGGCCCGAAAAAGAAAAACTTTCACCATCATTCACTCCATCACTGTCTTGCCAGAAGGGTGCTTTACACTACAGTTTTTAAACTGCAACATTAACACCCCTCCTTCAGAGTGCAGGCACTGTACTTCCCATCTCCAGGACTCAAGTCCGGCCTGCCGGTTTCCCTGAACCCCTTCATAAATGTTGTATGTTGTTGTCCTTATTAGTTTTACATCAGCAGACAGGGATACATCTGAATTAAACCCATATAGTATGGTATTCACATAAACCAGTAACAGTACTGGTTCTAATACCGATCCCTGTAGAACCCCACCTGTTACTCTTCCTCATTTTCACATATTTAGATCCCAAACGGCCACTCTGCTTAATTTCTCTAAGATTCTCTGTAATTCATCAGAGAATATTCCTGTTATTCCTGCTCGCAATGAATCGTTTTGTTCCAATCTCTTGTGGGAAGTATCAAATGTCATCTTACAGTCTAAGAAAATGCAGAACATATGCTCTAGGTATTTTTCATTACTTGCGGCAGGGGATAGTATGGATTGCTGGAGGGGTTTTGGACTATCCTATTGGCTATTGTTTCGGTTCTTGTATATAAATTTTGCAGTTGGCAGAGACAGAGATGCTTCGCAGATAGTTTTTGTGGGTGTTGTGGATGGTGGTTAACAAAGCTCAGTGTTGCAGCAGTCAGCACTGTTCTGTGTTGCAGCGGTCAACACTGTTCTGTGTTTCAGCGGTCAGCATTGCTGTGTTGCAGCGGTCAGCACTGCTCTGTGTTGCAGCGGTCAGCACTGTTCTGTGTTGCAGCGGTCAGCACTGCTCTGTGGTGCAACGGTCAGCACTGCTCTGTGTTGCAGCGGTGTTATGCAGGGTTTTGCATGACATTGGAATGGTGTTATGCAGGGTTCTGCATGACATTGTAATGTACATATAGTGGAGAAGTGTGCCATAATAGTATGAATGCTATAATTGTAAAGAATAACTTGAAAATTCATAATGTGCATTTGGGGGTACTGTAAAGTACTCTAATGGTAATTATAAAGAAATCTTGCTTACATTATCTTTCTCAGGGACCTTATCCACCATCATTTTGAAGCCACGACACAGTTCCATCACTGCCTTCCCAGGACCTGGCTCCAATGCCAATCCCATCTCTCCAGCTTCCAGAATATGTAGCACCACCTCATGGTCCCACGTCATCCTGGGCTGACTGGCAGGCTGGTGCACTAGTGCCATCGACCTCATCATAGCCAAGCAGCTTCTGAATCTGAGAAAAAACACCGCGGGGGAAACATCACTACCCTCACGTAGCCCATGACTTAATGATTCCAGAGTGCTTCCCCACACGGTAATGAAAAGGAGGGGAATTCCCTCCTCCCAGTCCTTCTGGTACTGGGTAAAACAAACATGCATTTCCCTGGGAGACTGGGAAAACCACTGTGCTTTTCTTTGACTCCTAGGATGATATACATTGGTAAATTTAACCTCAAGCAGGCCTCTCAAAGCTACATGACATTTCATAAAATATGACTTCTGGGTGATTTGTGCAAAGCCTATGAGACAAAAATGTTTCACCAGAAATCTCAAAACCACACACACAAAATTATTCAGAAAGGGTATATCCACTGGTAACCTGTTAGAAGAATTTAATAATAAACACTGATTAGTCAGCCCTCCCTTCTTAACACTTAAATGTCGTTCCTTCGGATTCTGTAAAAAATACAGACAATGACACTTTAATAGTTCTGCTGCGGCCACTTGGACACAGGTCCCCTTGAAAATAAATGGTATAAAATACCGACACTATGGAAACATAAACACATATGCAGTTTAATGTGATCCTTTATTGACAACGTTTCGCCCACACAGTGGGCTTTTTCAAGTCACAAACAGATCTACCTGGGGTGGAAGGTATGCGAGTATTTATAGTAAGAATGTTGAGGTCAGGTGGAGAATGCTGCATCTGAGGATCCACTGGGTGGGGTTATAGAGTCTTGGGTAGATTGGCGGGGGTATTGGACAAGTTGTGAGTAGACCTTCTGCAGTGTTCTATGTTCTTATGTGGGATAGCGATGAAGAAGTTTCTTGGCAAGTGGTTCAGCTATGTTATAGAAGCCATTGTTCTGGTTGAAATTGTTGGTTATAGTGATAAGCGATGATTCCAGGATTCTTCGGTATTGAGTGTTGTCTTCTGTGGCAATAAGTCTTGAGTTTCTGTAATTGATTAAATGGTTGTGCGAATTGCGATGTTGTACACAGGTATTCCTTGTATCGTCAGTCCTGCTTGCGTATTGGTGTTCTGAAATACGTGTTTGGAGGTCTCTTGATGTTTCGCCCACGTATAATTTGTTGCAGTCATTACAAGGGATTATGTATACCCCTGCAGAGGATGGAAGCTTGTCCTGTCTACTACTGGTGATGTCCTTGATGGTCGTGGTTGTGGAGGCAGATACTTGGAATGATGTATTGGAAAAAATGTTGGAAACATGTTTGGCAATGGAGTTGGTGGGGAGGACTATGTATCTCTTCTCGGCAGTGTCTTCTCTGGGTGTGTTGAAGATGTTTAATGCCCGCCGTCTGCAGTCTCTGATGAAGTGACGAGGATAGTGGAGTTTAGAAAATACTTGTTCAATTATAGTGCATTCTTCCTCAAGGAACTCATTGCTGCAGATTCTGAGTGCGCGCAGGAAGAAGCCTATAATTACACCACGTTTAGTTTTGGTGTCGTGGTGAGAGTAGAAGTGGAGAAGATCGTTTTGGTTGGTTGGTTTTCGATAGACTTTAAAACGAAGTTCATGGTCAGTTTTGCAGAGAAGAACATCAAGGAAAGGAAGAGTGTTGCTGACTTCTTCAAGTGTGAACTGGATTGAGGGCTCGATCTGGTTGAGCTTGTCTTGGAGAGCTTGAACGTTGAAGCGCCTGGGAGTTATGAGGAGAATGTCGTCAACATAACGGAGCCAGGTGACAGTCGAAGGAATAATGGTGGAGAAACGCTCGGCTTCCAGATGTTCCATGTATAAGTTCGCCAGGACGGCACTGAGTGGCGAGCCCATGGGTAGATCAAAAGTCTGTTGAAAGAGGTGATTTTCGAAAGAGAAACACGTAAAGCCGACACATAGTTCAACGAGGTCGATGAAATCGCTGGCTGGAATAGGAAGATCAAGTGAATCGTCAATTTTTCTGCTTACAGTAAAAATGGATCCTTCACACAGAGAATACCTGGATCTCCTTCTAAAAGCTTACTCTCTTCGCAACAGACACAATTTTCTTCGTGACTGCATCCAAGAAATGGTCTTACCAAGATCTACTCCTCCTCAAATTGCCAACATCAAACCTCCTTTCTCCGCTACAGCTCGGACCTACCTTGAAGAGTGTGCAGATGACTTAAATAATGCTACAAAGGAAGCTTTTCTCCAAGCCAGAACACTAGGCACAACACTCCGGGGCAACATGAACAGACGCACCGCCGAAATCATTAGCAGCAGAGTTACCACAGCGAATGTTCATCAGAAGATCAGACTTACGAGAAAACTACAAACTCTCTGCGATAATAGTCATTGGAAAAGTTTAGGAAGACCTGACATTATTCAAAATCTTTCAACTCGTCCACTATCAACCACAGAAACCGAAACCCCCAGTTTAGGCCTCAAATTCGCAACAGGAATTACGAAACCAAAACAAGACCTCAATTTCATCGCCAAAAACTACAGACACAATGACTACGACTTCCAAAAAGGTTTTCTTCAAGGCATCATCTCAGCAGCCATCTCTACACGCAGCTCCCCAGTCATACCTCGACGTTACATCATTGCACTTAAAGGCTTAGCAGAAGACACGGCCATCAGGGTCACCATCGCTGATAAAAGAGGTGGTGTTGTTATCATGAACACTGACGACTACAGGAACAAAATGCTCAATCTACTTAATGACCCAGATACCTACAATCCCCTCAACACTAACCAAGTGGATAACCTTACTAAAACTTTTCTTCAAAGGACTCGCCGCATTCTGAGGAACTCAGAACAAGGGAAGAAACTTCTGCACACCATACCCAGCAACCCCAGACCTGAACATTAAAATGGTATAAAATACCGACAGATTGTTAGGTAAGACACATATGCAACAGTTAGGTATCTTTATTTCGAAACGTTTCGCCTACACAGTAGGCTTCTTCAGTCGAGTACAGAAAAGTTGATAGAAGCAGAAGATACTTGAAGACGATGTAATCAGATTACATCGTCTTCAAGTATCTTCTGCTTCTATCAACTTTTCTGTACTCGACTGAAGAAGCCTACTGTGTAGGCGAAACGTTTCGAAATAAAGATACCTAACTGTTGCATATGTGTCTTACCTAACAACCCCAGACCTGCCAGAATGTACGGCCTACCAAATCTTTGAGGCCCATATCTTCGGGAATAGGCAGTGCTCCCCACCAACTCTCAGGAATTCTCGCAAAACACCTCTCCAAACTCTTGGGCACTATCAGTCCAGCACATCTCAAACACTCGGGTGATCTTCTCAATCGCATTCGCAACATCAACATCAAGAACAAGAAACTTTCCAGCCTTGACGTAACTTCCCTATTCACCAAAGTACCTACAACACAAGCCATCGATCTCCTATGCAGAAAAATTGACGATTCACTTGATCTTCCTATTCCAGCCAGCGATTTCATCGACCTCGTTGAACTATGTGTCGGCTTTACGTGTTTCTCTTTCGAAAATCACCTCTTTCAACAGACTTTTGGTCTACCCATGGGCTCGCCACTCAGTGCCGTCCTGGCGAACTTATACATGGAACATCTGAAAGCCGAGCGTTTCTCCACCATTATTCCTTCGACTGTCACCTGGCTCCGTTATGTTGACGACATTCTACTCATAACTCCCAGGCGCTTCAGCGTTCAAGCTCTCCAAGACAAGCTCAACCAGGTCGAGCCCTCAATCCAGTTCAAACTTGAAGAAGAAGTCAACAACACTCTTCCTTTCCTTGATGTTCTTCTCTGCAAAACTGACCATGAACTTCGTTTTAAAGTCTATCGAAAACCAACCAACCAAAACGATCTTCTCCACTTCTACTCTCACCACGACACCAAAACTAAACGTGGTGTAATTATAGGCTTCTTCCTGCGCGCACTCAGAATCTGCAGCAATGAGTTCCTTGAGGAAGAATGCACTATAATTGAACAAGTATTTTCTAAACTCCACTATCCTCGTCACTTCATCAGAGACTGCAGACGGCGGGCATTAAACATCTTCAACACACCCAGAGAAGACACTGCCGAGAAGAGATACATAGTCCTCCCCACACTTACACTCGCTCACTCATTTGACCATAAACAGAAATATTAATCTCAGTCTTAAAATAATGAATCCTGTGATACTCCAATACTGAAACTATATACTGTGCCAAAACAAAAGCATTCACATTGCTAAACTCATAAACTAGTATTTAGTCACTTAGCCATAATACCAACTTACCTCATAATTTGTAATATTTTACAATTAAGAATAAAACTAAGTATGCCCGAAATGCCTAGCCATGCTAAGCGTTCTAGTGGTACACTCTGTAATCACAATTTTACTACATGTAAACCAAACAATAACCAAATTTCTGTAAACCCAGCATTGTAATCCTTATAGAGAATAAACTTTGAATTTGAATTTGAATTTGAACTCCATTGCCAAACATGTTTCCAACATTTTTTCCAATACATCATTCCAAGTATCTACCTCCACAACCACGACCATCAAGGACATCACCAGTAGTAGACAGGACAAGCTTCCATCCTCTGCAGGGGTATACATATTCCCTTGTAATGGCTGCAACAAATTATACGTGGGCGAAACATCAAGAGACCTCCAAACACGTATTTCAGAACACCAATACGCAAGCAGGACTGACGATACAAGGAATGCCTGTGTACAACATCGCAATTCACACAACCATTTAATCAACTACAGAAACTCAAGACTTATCGCCACAGAAGACAACACTCAATACCGAAGAATCCTGGAATCATCGCTTATCTCTATAATCAACAATTTCAACCAGAACAATGGCTTCTATAACATAGCTGAACCACTTGCCAAGAAACTTATTCATCGCTATCCCACATAAGAACATAGAACACTGCAAAAGGTCTACTCACAACTTGTCCAATACCCCTGCCAAGCTACCCAAGACTCTATAACCCCACCCAGTGGATCCTCAGATGCAGCATTCTCCACCTGACCTCAACATTCTTACTATAAATACTCGCGTACCTTCCACCCCAGGTAGATCTGTTTGTGATTTGAAAAAGCCCACTGTGTGGGCGAAACGTTGTCAATAAAGAATCACATTAAACTGCATATGTGTTTATGTTTCCACAGGTCCCCTTAAAAAGAGTCTTGCTCATTTGACTAACTCTGCAAAATAAACGTTTGGTAAATTTAGGAACCACATCCTCCACAACAGCTGATAAGTGAGTAGCGTTCCGGAGGTCACAACCTTCCCGGGCCTCACTCAGCTGCTGCAGAGTCAGGGGATTTTGTCCCACATCAGCTCCAAGACCACTTCTCCAACCGAGTCCCGGTTGAGCCGGTTCATTACTGCTCAGTCTCCTGCAGGTCAGACTCAATGAACAGGCTCCCCAGGCCCAAACCATCACCACAGTGTGCAGAAGGGTCACAGGGAGGCACAGCTCCTGCCTTGTTTCCCTGTTTACTCCTAGCACACACTGAAAATTTTTCAGGCACCGTCGCTCCAATTGGGTCATTACCACCTTGTAAAGCAGGGTCCTGCAAAACCAAACATTCCTCACTTTTGAGGAGTCCCACAACATTGTTGCCTAGTAGAAGGTCAACTCCTGCAAAAGGTACATCTTCTGCAATACCTACAGGTAGGTACCCAGACTGGTACTCAGACTCTATCCATAACCTGTGCACTGGAGTCCTGACAGGGACTCCAGTTATCCCTTTAAGAAAAATGTCCAATCCAGTGTAAGTGTCATCCGACACTGGCAATACACCCCTGCGAAGCAAGATGTATGTGCTACAAGTGTCCCTCAAAGACATAACACCCGTGACTCTACCTTCATTTTGGTGTAAGGTCACAGCAGACTTACTTGAATAGACCTTCATCCGAGGGTCTAAGACAGCTGGTCTTCTTTGGGCAAGACTGCAATGCAAGCAACATCATGTGTAACCGGTGTACTTACTGGAGAAGCATCTGCTGCAGCCTGGTCCCTGAGCATCTATCGACAATATGGCTGCAGGTGGCTCTGTTTATTGCAATATGTACAGTGATAAGGTTTGAAAGCCCCCTGAACACTTGACATAGGCTGGGGCCCGTGACCTTGGGGAACTGGACTCTTTCTACCTGTCCCTTGTAGACCTGGACCAGTGACTGCGGACTCCAAACTTCCCTGGGCAGGTACTGGAGAATTAGGCTTATTAAAACTCCAGTGGTTATTAGACTGGTAAATGGGTGGCGTATTTAAACTTCTGAAATTTATTATTCCTATTTGTGGGTGGAGAAAGCTTACCATTATTAGTATGTGGGGTGTGGTAACTACTACCAAATTTTGGGTTAGCTAAACATCTGTCACCCAGCTCTAAAGCATTATTAAAATCACCAAGATCCTTCTCCTTAAGATATGCCTTAAGGTCAGGAGGAACATTTCTAAAAAGATCCTCTAACAAAATTAAGGTAATTACACCTTCATAATTGCCTACCACCCCCTTAGAGAGACACCACCTATTTAGAAGTGACATCTTCTCCTTACCATATTCCACCAAAGACTGCCATGCTTGAAACTTTAGTCCTCTAAACTTCTGCCGGTACCTTTCCGGCAACATCTGATAAGCCAGTAAAACTACCTCTTTTAGTTCATTATAATCAGAAAAGGCCGATCCCTCTAAAGAACTAACAGCCTGTAGCCCTTTACCAACTAATTGGGTTCTCGCTAATGTTGCCCATTCCTTTTCCGGCCAAACTTGGGATTTGGCCGTACTTTCAAATAACAGAAAAAACTGGTCTGGATCTTTCTATAGGAATTTGGGCACAAATTTTATTGCTTTAACCAAATGAAAAACATCTGCCCTCGTGTCTGTGGCCGGGTGAGAAGCAAGCTGCCTCTCTTTAGCTCTTTCTTGAGCCCTAAGCTCCTCTAAGGCTCTCTGTTCCTGGATCTTTGTACGTTCAATCTTTAACCGTTCCTTTTCTTCCGCAACTAGGGCTAATTTCATTCGTATAAGTTCTACTTCCTTATCCAGGTCCTTATCATGGGAATTTGATTCAATGTCACCTTCCAAATGCATGTCATCCCCAGAATTTTCACTAGTGTCAGCCATTTTGGGAAATAATAGCACCAAATCTTGCTACCAGCCACAGAACTTACTGATATAAAATAATAAAGCACACAGCAAAGTGCATACACTGAAGTAGTATATTCACAAGGAGCGATTGTCATGTGACTCCCCAAAATTAAACAGGATTGCACACAACAAGAAAATTCTGGCAGAAAAATGGAGCTATTGCACCTGAATAGGAAAAGTATTCCCAGAAAATTAGGTGAGCATAACCTCCCCAAAAATCAGCAAGATTGCACCTGCAAGGGAAATTATGCACAAAATATAAGGTATTAATAACACCCTAAAAAACAGCAACATTGCACACAAAGGTAAATTATGCACAGGATATTAGTTAATAATAACACCATAAAAACCAGCAATATTGCAAACAAAGATAAATTATGCACAGGGTATTAGTTAATAATAACACCCTAAAAAACAGCAACATTGCACACAAAGATAAATTATGCACAGGGTATTAGTTAATAATAACACCCTAAAAAACAGCAACATTGCACACAAAGATAAATTATGCACAGGGTATTAGTTAATAATAACACCCTAAAAACCAGCAATATTGCAAACAAAGATAAATTATGCACAGGGTATTAGTTAATAATAACACCCTAAAAACCAGCAATATTGCAAACAAAGGTAAATTATGCACAGGGTATTAGTTAATAATAACACCCTAAAAACCAGCAATATTGCAAACAAAGGTAAATTATGCACAGGGTATTAGTTAATAATAAAACCCTATAAACCAGCAATATTGCAAACAAAGGTAAATTATGCACAGGGTATTAGTTAATAATAAAACCCTATAAACCAGCAATATTGCAAACAAAGGTAAATTATGCACAGGGTATTAGTAATAATAACACTCTAAAAACCAGCAATATTGCAAACAAAGGTATATTATGCACAGGGTATTAGTTAATAATAACACCCTAAAAACCAGCAATATTGCAAACAAAGGTAAATTATTATTTTAGTGTGAGTGTTATAGTGAACGCTTCCTCTAACCAACCCAGCAAAAAATGATTATTGACTTTCCAGGTTGCAAACTTGAATTACCACATAAAATTTGATAATTCTTCCATATAGAGGCCCCCATGTTACGCAGAAAAGGTGGGATAGCTGGGGGCTTGAGCCTTGTCTAAGGGTAAAGGTAAAAGTTACACACATCTCAAGCATAAACAGGCCACCCAGGGCTGTCCCAGTCAAAACAGAAAGCGCTAAACCAGCATTTGTACTTCAATGGGTTGGTTAACGGAGGGTTAGGCAAAAAATCCTAGTTAGGAAAATACATCTTTTTATTCAACATAACACTATATACACACACTCTAGAAAACACTTGCATGTATCTCCCATCCTAAACGCCCACATAGCGGGCACAAGGAGCAGGCGCCTGGCGGTCCAGGCGGATTTCTTTCCATGAAGAAAGAAATCAGTCATGGGGGCTGGAAAAGGTGAATGGAGTAACAGCGCCCTGGACAGTAAAAACCCAACAGTTGCCATCCTACCAGAAAAGTAAATGTCACTATCGCCGCAAGGTATGGCAACACCGCATACCCAAACAAAAACAGTGGCACACAGCTCTTATCGTAGCGCTCTTAAGTGGTGATATCCAAATTAATCCAGGACCTCAAACTATTGTGCAGAGGCAAAACAGACAGATAAATGACGGCAATAATGACGGTCTAGTAGCTAGGGATGATAACCTTAACTCCATATGTAATGCATACATAGGTCAATGTGAGACAATACAGCCATTATTATCTCAAACACTACCAAACAGATGCATACACTGTACTAAAGTACGCATGAAAAACAGAAAAGACACCTTATGTAAAATGTGTAAGGGGTGGGTGCATGATGGATGTATGTACAATTATAGCAACGGTGCCAGAATTCATTTTGTGTGTAACAAATGCACTTTGGCACAGTTACCCTTTAGCAATGATGACATTGATTTACCTAATTTTAATACAAATGACCCATTGCCATATATTGATGATTATGATTGTTTTATGAAAACAGGCCTTCACTTTATTCATGTCAATGCAAGATCACTTCTTCCTAAATTGGCAGAGATTAGGATTCTAGCTAACAAAATTAGGGCGGCAGTTAAAACCATCTCTGAATCTTGGTTGGATGATACGGTGACTGACGACGAGGTCAAAATAGAAGGTTAAAATATAAAACGCTTAGATAGGAACAGAAAGGGTGGTGGAGTATGTGCCTACATTAGAAATGACTTAGCTTACAACCCAAGACCTGATTTAAATAACAATAAACTGGAGATTCTATGGTTTGAAGTGCTGCTTCCCAAGACCAAACCCATCTTAGTAGGAACTAGTTACCGTCCTCATACCCAGGACCAGTTCTTAGAAGACTTTTCCAGAGTCTTGTCCGGAGTTGAAAACAATTGCGAGACAATAATACTGGGCGACTTCAATATCTGTTTTCAGCAGCAAAATAACGGGCTATGCAAAAGGTATAAGCAAATTCTAGGATTAAATAGCTACACTCAACTAATTAATACACCAACCCGGATCACACAGTTCTCAGCCACACTAATTGACCGCATACTTTGTAACCGCTCTGAGAACATTAGTCAGTCAGGCGTCATTACCACATGTCTTAGTGACCATTTCATCATTTACTGCACCAGGAAAATCACTAGGGATAGGATAGGCCTACACAGGACAATAAAAATGAGGTCATCTAGAAACTACAGTAAAGAAACACTGGTAAATAGGCTACACAATTGTGACTGGACAGAGATAACAAGTTGCACGGACGTAAACGATGCCTGGGAAAAATTCAAAACAATGTTCACTACCATCCTTGATAATATTGCACCAGTTAAAGAGGTTAGGATTAAACGAAGAACTGAACCCTGGATGAATACTGAGATATTAGATAATATGAAATTCAGAGACCAGCTTCTAAAAAAATTTAAAGCAAACAGACAGGATATTGCAGCATTAAATGAATTCCAAAGGGTGAGTAACAGAGTACAGAGACTTATAAAAGGAGCAAAGGCAAAGCACTATTGCTCAAAAATTGAAGAGTATAAGCATAACCCCAGAAAGCTCTGGCAACAACTAAAACAGTTGGGGCATAGCCATAAGCCAGTAGATAGGTCTAAAATAGTACTCACTATCGATAATGAGGTATGCCACGAAACATCTAAGGTGGCAAATTGCTTTAATTCCTACTACACATCTGTTGCATCAACACTAGTAAGTAAACTACCAGCTGCATCAAATACCTTTAACACAGACTCTGATAAGTTTCAAACATACTATACCAATAAAGGGGTAACCCCAAACAGTTGTCAACTAGTAAGTGTATCTCATGACTTCGTTCAAAAAGAACTAAGCAGGTTAAACCCAACTAAGAGCACAGGCCCTGATAACATCCCGTCTAAGTTCCTAAAAGATGGTGCTTCTGAACTGTCAATCCCTATTGCTCACATAATAAATCTATCAATCACCACTAATACCGTACCGGAGGGGTTCAAGGAGGCCAGAGTTACTCCTATCTTCAAGAAAAATAGTAGGTCTGATGTAAGCAACTATAGGCCTGTTAGTATACTCAGTATAATATCTAAAATTCTGGAGAGGGCGGTGTATTCTCAAGTAGTTAAGTACCTTAATGACAACAACATTCTCCATAGCTATCAATCGGGCTTTAGAAGATCCTACTCAACCGACACCTCCCTTATTAATCTGATGGATTACCTGAGAACTGAAATGTCGAAGGGGAACCTCATAGGTATGGTAACCTTAGACCTGCAAAAGGCCTTCGATACTGTCAACCACAATATATTATGTAAGAAACTTCAAGCTATCGGTATAGGTTCTGTAGACTGGTTTAAGTCCTACCTTAGCAACAGGAGACAAAAAGTCAAAATCAACAAAACGGAATCAGAACCCCTGCCGATAACATGTGGAATTCCCCAAGGTAGTATTCTGGGTCCCTTATTATTCTTATGTTACGTCAATGATATGCCTATCAGTGTCAAGTGCAAACTCCTACTGTATGCAGATGACAGTGCTCTGTTAGTGACAGGTAAAGACCCACAAGATATTGCTAATGTTTTAACACTGGAACTGGAGTCCTGCAGCAAATGGTTAGTAGACAACAAACTATCATTACACCTAGGGAAAACTGAAGCCATTCTCTTTGGCACGAAACATAAACTGAGAAGGGTAAATAATTTTAATGTTCAGTGTAATGGGGAGCCCATCACTTTGGTTTCATCAGTAAAATATCTGGGAATCCTCTTTGACCCATGCATGTCAGGAGAATTGATAGGGAACAGTGTAGTAAGGAAAGCGAATGCCAGACTGAAGTTCCTGTATAGACAAGCACAGTGTCTACCTACTGAGGCTCGCAGGACCCTATGTCTAGCCCTTATACAATGCCATATGGATTACGCTTGCTCTTCATGGTACTCTGTCTAGACAAAAAAAAATGAAAGATAGACTGCAAATCACCCAGAACAAAATCGTAAGATTCATCCTGGGGCTGGGACCAAGAAAACATGTAGGCCAGGATGAATTACAGCAGTTGGATATGCTGAATGTTGAAGACAGAGTAAAACAACTGAAGCTAAATCATGTTTATAAAATTGCTCACAAACAATGTCCAGAATATCTTGCTGTCAATTTTGTCAAGGTTGGGAACCAAAGCAATCATAGTACTAGGGGGAGAGAACACAACTTTGTAGTACCCACAGTCAGTGGCCAGGCTTCAAACACCTTTTATTGTACAGCAATAAAGGAATGGAACAGACTACCCGCACATGTCAAAACCAGTCATAGCATGAACCAGTTCAAGAAGAGTGCCAAAAGGTGTCTGATGAATGTAGCTACAGAAAGGGAGGGGAATGATTTTCTATTTTTTAGCTAACATACGTGTAAATTTGACCTTATTCAAGTAATGACCCTCGTATTGTAGATAGTCTTAATGACCCTCGTGTAGTAGATAGTCTTTTTAGTATGATAATAAGAAGTTATCTTCATTGTAGAATAATAAGAAAATATTATAACCTTTATATTATAATAAGGTAAAAGGACCCCAATGGAAATAAGTCACTCTGTCTGACTTTTTTGGGTTATCCTAGGTTCTCTACACATATGCTGCTATGTATGATAATTCTATGTAACTATTTGTGTATACCTGAATAAACTTTCTTACTTGCCTAGTCAGCGCCAGGCCGTAACTACTCCAATACAAACCCTATTTCTTATTTCCTCACTCATCCCACAGCACCCTGACCATGTCAGAGCCTAGGTGAGCATACAGGTAAGCCATAGAAGAGCCTATGGCTTGGGTTAGCTAAACAAAAGGAGTACACAACTACTAACTTAGCTTAAATACACATCACCTCCGACGCCAACCTCCACACCATGCTGACTCCACGTGACTCCTCCCAGCCACGTTTACCCAGCGTACCCAAACACAGTTGGAAAATAAATACCTGGAGTTTACCTGGAGAGAGTTCCGGGGGTCAACGCCCCCGCGGCCCGGTCTGAGACCAGGCCTCCTGGTGGATCAGAGCCTGATCAACCAGGCTGTTGCTGCTGGCTGCACGCAAACCAACATACGAGCCACAGCCCGGCTGATCCGGAACTGACTTTAGGTGCTTGTCCAGTGCCAGCTTGAAGACTGCCAGGGGTCTGTTGGTAATCCCCCTTATGTGTGCTGGGAGGCAGTTGAACAGTCTCGGGCCCCTGACACTTATTGTATGGTCTCTTAACGTGCTAGTGACACCCCTGCTTTTCATTGGGGGGATGGTGCATCGTCTGCCAAGTCTTTTGCTTTCGTAGTGGGTGATTTTCGTGTGCAAGTTCGGTACTAGTCCCTCTAGGATTTTCCAGGTGTATATAATCATGTATCTCTCCCTCCTGCGTTCCAGGGAATACAGGTTTAGGAACCTCAAGCGCTCCCAATAATTGAGGTGTTTTATCTCCGTTATGCGCGCCGTGAAAGTTCTCTGTACATTTTCTAGGTCGGCAATTTCACCTGCCTTGAAAGGTGCTGTTAGTGTGCAGCAATATTCCAGCCTAGATAGAACAAGTGACCTGAAGAGTGTCATCATGGGCTTGGCCTCCCTAGTTTTGAAGGTTCTCATTATCCATCCTGTCATTTTTCTAGCAGATGCGATTGATACAATGTTATGGTCCTTGAAGGTGAGATCCTCCGACATGATCACTCCCAGGTCTTTGACGTTGGTGTTTCGCTCTATTTTGTGGCCAGAATTTGTTTTGTACTCTGATGAAGATTTAATTTCCTCATGTTTACCATATCTGAGTAATTGAAATTTCTCATCGTTGAACTTCATATTGTTTTCTGCAGCCCACTGAAAGATTTGGTTGATGTCTGCCTGGAGCTTTGCAGTGTCTGCAATGGAAGACACTGTCATGCAGATTCGGGTGTCATCTGCAAAGGAAGACACGGTGCTGTGGCTGACATCCTTGTCTATGTCGGATATAAGGATGAGGAACAAGATGGGAGCGAGTACTGTGCCTTGTGGAACAGAGCTTTTCACCGTAGCTGCCGCGGACTTTACTCTGTTGACGACTACTCTCTGTGTTCTGTTAGTGAGGAAATTATAGATCCATCGACCGACTTTTCCTGTTATTCCTTTAGCACGCATTTTGTGCGCTATTACGCCATGGTCACACTTGTCGAAGGCTTTTGCAAAGTCTGTATATATTACATCTGCATTCTTTTTGTCTTCTAGTGCATTTAGGACCTTGTCGTAGTGGTCCAATAGTTGAGACAGACAGGAGCGACCTGTTCTAAACTCATGTTGCCCTGGGTTGTGTAACTGATGGGTTTCTAGATGGGTGGTGATCTTGCTTCTTAGGACCCTTTCAAATATTTTTATGATATGGGATGTTAGTGCTATTGGTCTGTAGTTCTTTGCTGTTGCTTTACTGCCCCCTTTGTGGAGTGGGGCTATGTCTGTTGTTTTTAGTAACTGCAGGATTTCTTTATAATTACCGTTAGAGTACTTTACAGTACCCCAAATGCACATTATGAATTATAAAATTATTCTTTACAATTATAACATTCATACTATTATGGCACACTTCTCCACTATATGTACATTACAATGTCATGCAGAACCCTGCATAACACCATTCCAATGTCAAACAGAACCCTGCATAACAAGTGGTCAGCACTGCTCTGTGTTGCAGCAGTCAGCACTGCTCTGTGTTGCAGTGGTCAGCACTGCTCTGTGTTGAAGCGGTCAGCATTGCTCTGTGTTGCAGTGGTCATGTGAAAATTTGTCTGTACTGCCTCCATATGAGTTACCTACCCTGGCAAGCTCTGTTGACACCGAGCCCTGAGGTCGGAACCTCAGCCTCACAAGTGGCTTATAGGACAGATTTCCATAAATGACTGATGTTGCAAGAAATCTCGCCTGCATGCACATATAAAGGACTAACTTACTTGGTGTTGGAGAATGTGTCCCAATCTTCGACCTCCATAAGCTTTAACCCCTCTAGACTTCCCCTTAGAACCACATGCAACCGGGAGCCTTAATTCCTGCAATATTCAGTAGATATTAGTGACCTGCCTGCACCTCAGAAATTCCTGTTTCCAAGGGGGTGTGTATCCCCTAGACTAACTATGCAGAGAGTGACACTAGCTTCTAGGCTGACAAGAGACGCTGGTACGTACTGGTCATGAACTGCCCGCCTGCACAAAGGCCCACAGGTCAACTCACTCGCAAATTCCCCCCAGAGGCTGGCCAGAACTGAGTGAGAAAAGGGAGGTCTCGTCTTACTGTATGGGCCTGATGGAGGACATCTATGGTACATCGAGGTGCCTCCACCAGATTTCTCCAGGTCTAGTATGTGAACACACGTGGGGGCACCGCCTGCTGATCACGGCACTTGTTGCTCCAGTGGTGTCTAGTCTTAGAAGAAAGGGCACTGCGGTCTCAAACCCATGCCCCAGTATTCAAACTTGGGCTGCCAGTTCTCCCTGGCTAACATAACCTAGCGTTTCCATACATTATCGGCCTATTATTACCTACGTTAAGGTCTTAGGTCTACATTATTATTATCTACAGTTACCTCAATAATCATAATATTAGTGTACTAACAGTATAAACTACCTACTTCTTCCCTGAAGGGTAAATCTATCAATTAAGATGTACTTTCCAACCACCTTCGCCAACCCGGGTGTGTGTGTGTGTTTTGGGTGGGTGTAAGGGCCACCCAACCCAGCCACTCATCCGTGACATGTTGGGATCTTTGTACGATGTATCTGTCCTGTGGAACTTTAGGACCGAATAAATTTCCACATCCTCCTGCCGGCGAAGGTAGGCGCTAAGTCTAAGTCAAGTCTGCCTCCCGCAGGCCCTCCCAGTGGGCCCTGAACGTGAGCGCCATTCGACGGGTCATTCGGCCACTCTGGTCTGTCAACCTCTGGTCTAACTTCTCCTGTCCCAGTCCCACCGTCTGGACCTTGAGAGGCAAAAGCCTATTGATGGGCCTTATGGTCCTGGCACCAGTCGTTCTCACCATCACCATTCTCAACCGCCAAGCCTTATCTGGGTGGGTCGACACCACCAGGCCTAGAGGTCAGTATGCCCTGGGTGCCTCAGATTCTATTAGCACCAGGTCCCCTTCACTCAGCGTCATCTTATTTGCCTCGGGGTCCGCACCATAGAAATGTCCTCACAGGGCTGTCAAGTAATCCCTGTGCCACACCTGGTTCCATTTGTCCAGGATGTTCACCAGTCTGTTGTGACTCCTGTGTAGTTCTTCATTGATGGGGGACCATCTGGCCCATAATAATCCTGCTCCTAGGAAGACTGGCTCAAAATTGTGGGGAAGGGCTCAATCCCCCTTCCAAACAGCATGTGATTGGGGGCGAGAGTTTCCTGCTCATCAATCCCATTTTGCACATAGGTCAGAGGCCTGTAATTGACTCTTGCCTCTATCTCAGCTAACACTGTCCTCAATTCATCAGTGCTCACTCTCTTGCCATGCAAGACCTTCCGAATGCACCTTTTGACTGTGCCCACCATGCGTTCATAGAAACCCCCTTGCCAAGGCGCTCTGGGGGAACTATGAACCTCCACTCGCACTCTATTCTCTTCAGATATTCTCGTACCTCCCCGTTGTCCATAAGATTCCTGAAAACTTTATCGGCTGCTCTGAAGCTTGTGCCATTGTCCGAGACAATCAGTCGCGGGCACGAGAATCTGGCTGTAAACCTCCTGAACAACTTCACGAAAGTCTCTGTCGGCATATCTTCCGCCAACTCCAAATGCACGACTTGAGTAGTGGCACAAGTAAACAGGCAGACATATACCTTCTGAGGGCCTACCCTATCGTCTCCTGGGTTCTTCAACATGATAGCCCCAGTATAGTCTGTTCCCACAGTCTCAAAGGGCCTGTCACTATGTACCCGTTCCTGGGGCAGCAGTGGGGGACCTGGGTACAGTAGGGTCCTCCCATCGTACCGCCGACAGACAGTGCAACTCTATCGCATTTTTGACGGCAGCTCGGCCCTTCAGTACCCAGTAATTCTGATGAAGACTGATAAGGGTATCTCTAAACCCCCCATGCATGGCCCTCTGATGAGCATCATGTATCAATAACTCTGACACCCACCCTTCCTTTCCCAGTAACACAGAATGTTTGACTCCATAACTGAGCTCAGAGTTTCGTAGTCTTCCCCTGCATCTTATCAGCCCAGCATGATCTAGGAACAATCCCAATGAGTGGACCAGTTTACTGTTCCCTGAGCCGCCTTTGGGCCCAAGACCTGATGTCATATCCTGCTGCCCTGCCGCCAGTAACTCCAGAACTCCCGGGAACCTCTCCCTTTGGTACTGCCGTATCCAATATTCTCTAGGACCCACGAGAGATAACTGTCATGCAGCTTCCTCACAAATTGAAATACCATTTCTGTGACTCCTATAAGTTTCCTCCAAGAGGAGTAGCATCTGGGGCCAAATAATTCAGTGTCGGGTTCCCCCACAAAGTGTACTATGCTGCTGGTTGTCTCCCCAAATTTCTGCTCTGGCCAGCACTCCTTTGCTGGTAACCAGTCTGGGCCTTTGAACCAAATCTCGCTTTTACTCAGCTTTTTGTGCATCACCCATCGGCTTATCAGGTCGGCTGGGTTTTGATCTGTAGGTACATACAGAATTGTTGACGTTGACTGTAGCTCCCGTATCTCCTTTACCTGATTCCTGACATAGAGGAGCTTGGGCCTGTCGTTCTGGACCCACTGTAAGGCCACCTCCGAGTCTGTCCATACATAGGTGTGTGTCACCCTCAGGTTACTCAACACCTCCTTTACATACTTCCCCATTCTTGCTCCCAGCAACATCGCCATGAGCTCTAGCTTTGGGATCGAGCAATCCTTCAGGGGTGTCACCCGCGCCCGGATGGTGGCCAAATTGACCTGGTCCCCGGCCACCAAGTATGCTACTGCCCCATAGGCCCTGGAGGAGGCATCACAGAAGACATGCAAGTCATAGTCTTGCCCAGTGCACTCGAGGGACCTGGGGAATGTGAACTCGTGCAATTATGCTAGATCTTTGCTAACCAGATCCCACTCCTGGCAGACTGTTTCTGGCAGTAGGTCATCCCAACCTAGGTTCAGCTCCCAGGTCTGTTGCACTAGCATCCTCCCTTGAATGGTGATAGATGTCAACAAATCCAAAGGGTTGAAGGCAGTCTGCACTTTACTCAGCAAGGACCTCCTGGTCAGCTTCCCTTCCCCATCAGGTTTCCTCTTTAGCCTAAGTCTGTCTTCCTTGATTTCCCACTCCAGTCCCAACACCAATGTTACCTCAGGTACTGAGTAGCCAGCATAGTCACGTTCCACCGTCCCTCGCAACGTTGGATTGTCACCCATTCTCTCAAGGGCATGTTAGCTAAGAGCATCTCCTGATTAGACTCTTGGTAAATGTCCATCAACAGCCTCTCATCTGAGGTGGTACCTTGCATGTTGTCTAAGTAAAATAGGGTCTTCAGTAATTCTTTTAGTGGGCTGTTACAGTTCGCAAGGTGGTAATCTATGGTGGCCTGTAATAGGAATCGTGAACTAGTGGCGCCAAACAACACTGCCCTGAATCTGTAGGTATCATACCCTTGCTCGGGCACCTCCCTGTTAGCCAACCACAAGAACCTTGTGTAGTCCCTATCTTGTGGCTGCAACCCAATACGTAAGAAGGCTTTGCTGATATCTGCTGCATAGGCATACTGCTCTGTCCTGAATCTCAAAAACGCATCTGCTAATTTCTGCATCAGGGAGGGCCCTGTGAGCAGACAGTCGTTCGACAATGACTCTCAGGGACTCGCCTGTGAGCTGCAGTTAAAGACCACTCTGTTGGGAGTGGTTACTGACTCCTTGGTGACTGCCATGCGTGGAAGATAATGGGCGTTTTCCCCAGGGCTGGCATTGGGTACTTTCTCAATGAACCTGAGAGCCAACTGTTCCTTAATAATGTCATTGTATTTCCCCACCAGACCCTTCTTGGTCAGGCTGTTCACCAATGAGTTCAACTGACCCCATGCCTACTTGAAATTAGTGGGCAGCTGTGGGTGTACCGGTTTCCATGGGAGTCGCACCCATTACTGTCCGTCCTTGAACTGCACATGGTTCAAGTAATCTTGATACGTCTCTTCGTGTTCGGGAGGGGGGGGATGTGGCTGGTCACCCTTAATCCCTTCTACATCCAGGTCCCATAGTTTATGGACTGGCTCACTGTCGGCTATGTCGACTTGCAACTCTGATAGATCTTCGTGCAGACCAATCCACATCACCAGTACAGCCTCAGTCGCCGTAGTACCGGGGCCCCCCTTTCCCAGGGTTGCAGGAAAGTGAGCCAGTATCCTGCCTCCTACGATGTACCCCACTGGAGTCCTGTACAGGCCAACACCCTCCTTGATAACCCTTCTCATAGACACGAACTCGTGTATGTGATCTCAACCTACCAAGATTCCTACATTACTGATGTCTGTAGTGATGTCTGGCTCTGTCAGCTTCACACCCAACTCCCTCAGATGTTTGACTGCTGCAGCAAGTCCCTTAGTGGTAATGATATTGGGCAGCCTCTTCACTATCAAGGCTGAAATTTCCCTTCGATGCCTGGCTAATCTGACCATCACATTGACAACTGGATAAGACCTACGTGGGACCTGCCCACCAAACCCTTCCACCTTTATGTCAACCTTACCACCTATCTTCAACTTCAACTTAGTTGCTAGACTCTCTGTTATAAAGGATCTTTGTGCCCCAGTGTCGAAGAACGAACGGGTTGTTTCAGACTTATTCCCATTTGTAACCACCGCCATTACGGTGGGCAAGGCCACTAAACCTTGAAACTGCTCACCAGAACAAATCCCCGGTGCTGCATTCACCACACTCACCACTACTTCAGGCTTGTCCTTGCTCTCTGCCCTTTCCTGCAGTTTGCTCTCCTCAGCTTGTGTTGATCTGGTGTCATTAGGACACAGTGCACTGTGGTGCTTACCTTTCCAGCAGCCCCGACACTCATTGAGTTGGGCGTTACAGTCCCTGGCAAAATGTTCTCCACAACACTTGAAACAGTCTCAACTCCCTTAGTCGTTGAACCTTTCGATTATAGGTGATGAAGCTCGAGCACCCTGAACTAACGTGTTCTCCTTCACAAAACACGCAATGTCTCATACTGGCCATTTTAGTGGCTTCTTCCTTGGCCCTGTTGGTGGAGGACTTGTCCTGGGCATAATAAATGCCGACCCTAGTAGGAGGTGGTTTAGCTTTATCTCTTGAATGTCTGAGGAACTCAATCGGCTTCACCTCGGTGAGCAATTTCTCCCCCTGACCTACGCTCAGGTAAGATACGAGATCCCCCAACCCTTCAACGATTTGTTGTGTCGTGAACCGGTTTGTCCGATATTTCAAATGCGTGTACTTCAGTGCTAGCCAGTTTCTTCTGTATCATCCTGATTAAGGACCCATTCTGAATCACCCTCATCATGTAAATCTCTGAAACTCTTTGTCAAGCTCATAATTTCAATGCGGAACTTCTCTAGTAATCTGGTAGTGCCGGACCAAGTCTAGGGCTTTACCTTTGAGCTGTGATCGCAAATACTGTAATTTGACGGCATCTGACAAATCGTTTCTGTCATCTATCTGGGCTTTAAACTGATTCCAGAAACAAATGTACTCAGGGTTCCATCAGATGTTGGTAAATTCAACTGGGGCAGTCTGGGCAACATATTAACAGGCGTGTGGCTGCTCGGGGTACCTGCCGTGTTCGTCACCCCACTTGGCTTACTAGTCTTTAATGTGCTTAACTGATCTTTGTACGTATTCATCTCCTGGTGACAATCTACATCATCCTTAGTGAATTCGTCTTGAGCTTGCCGAAGACTATCCTGGGGTTCACCATCCTCAATAGCCTCTAGCTCATATGCTGAGAATGCTCGTTCGTAGGCTTCCCATTTTTCCCCCAAACGTTTCAAGCAGTTTTGCAAATCATCGCAGTCTACTTTACTGCGATGGCTAGTAGCCTTGCACCTGTTGCGCATTCTATTCAGATGCCCTTTGTATGCTGCCACCGATCGTTTTAATTTTGCTAACACTAAACCAGACTCTGTTGGAGCCTCATCTGCCATTGTCGAGATTTAATTAGGAGTGTGACACTAATTGTACTTTACTCAGCCCACCCCACAGCATGACACGGTGTTGGGCAAGAATGAACGAGTCTCAAGGCTCCTCAACAAACTTAACGACTCCCTTTATTGACTCTACTCTGAATCAAAATGTACGGTGTTAGCTCTCAAACCCCAATCGAAATGTGTATCAATGTGATAGCTTAACCTAGCAATTTCCTGTACAACGTCAACAAATAATTACAGGACTAGAGCTAGTCTCTGGTACAAATCACAAATCCCACATTAAAATGAGTCAAAGACAATGAAAATCACACAATAAAAATGCAGTATACAAATTAAAAATCACTTGGTTAGCACAAATAAATTCAACAATTCAACTTGTGAAACAGTAAATAAATAATGTGTGTAAACAGCTTGGCTTAACTGTGCCCAGCTTACTCAGTCTAACGTGGATGGTTGGATAAGGTAATCCTAACTTAATTAGTGAGCTATAGCCTAAACCTGGCTTTAGAACTCACTGTAAATAATAACTAGGTTAAATCTGTCCTAGCTACTATAACTGTTGTAAATATTGCACAAGCCTAGCCTAACTGTGGCTACCTTGCAAATCCACTGTAAGTAATTAACACACAAGTCTCCTACTCGGGTTTACTTGTAATCACTGTAAATAATTAAATTCACAAGCTTCTCTAGCCTACCTGGCCTGCCAGTAAATTACTGCAAATAATAACTTCTGTGTATAGTCAGCTTGGCCTAGCCTCTGTGTAACTCTGGGCCTAGGCATGCTAACTGTTAAACTCTGGTTCCTAACTGTGGCCTAGCTATGTTAATTTTAACCTAGCTATTCCACATCACGGTTCAAAGGACCACTTGTGAAAATTTGTCTGGACTGCCTCCGTGTGAGTTGCCTACCCTGGCAAGCTGTGTTGACACCGAGCCCTGAGGTCGGAACCTCAGACTCACAAGTGGCTTATAGGACAGATTTCCATAAATGACTGATGTTGCAAGAAATCTCGCCTGCATGCACGTATAAAGGACTAACTTACTTGATGTTGGAGAATGTGTCCCAATTTTCGACCTCCCTAAGCTTTAACCCTCTGGACTTCCCCTCAGAATCACATGCAACCGGGAGCCTTAATTCCTGCAATATTCAGTCGATATTAGTGACCTGCCTGCACCTCAGAAATTCTTGTTTCCAAGGGGGTGTGCATCCCCTAGACTAACAATGCAAAGAGTGATACTAGCTTCTAGGCTGACAAGAGACGCCGATACGTACCGGTCATGAACTGCCCGCCTGCACAAAGGCCCACAGCTCAACTCACTCGCAAATTCCCCCCAGAGGCTGGCCAGAACTGAGTGAGAAAAGGGAGGTCTCGTCTTACTGTATGGGCCTGATGGAGGACATCTATGGTACATCGAGGTGCCTCCACCAGATTTCTCCAGGTCTAGTATGTGAACACACGTGGGGTGCCGCCTGCTGATCATGGCACTTGTTGCTCCGACGGTGTCTAGTCTTAGAAGAAAGGGCACTGCGGTCTCAAACCCGTGCCCCAGTATTCAAACTTGGGCTGCCAGTTCTCCCTGGCTAACATAACCTAGTGTTTTGCCTACATTATCAGCCTATTACTACCTCTACAGTTACCTCAATAATCATAATATTAGTGTACTAACAGTATAAACTATCTACTTCTTTCCTGAAGGGTAAATCTATCAATTAAGAAGTACCTTCCAACCACCTTCACAAACCCGGGTGTGTTTTGGGTGGGTGTAAGGGCCACCCAACCCAGCTGTTCATCCGTGACATGTTGGGATCTTTGCACGACTTATCTGTCCAGTGGAATTTTAAGACCGAATAAATTTCCACAGGTCAGCACTGCTCTGTGTTGCAGTGGTCAGCACTGCTCTGTGTTGCAGCGGTCAGCACTGCTCTATAATGCAGCAGTCAGCACTTCTCTTTGTTGCAGCGGTTAGCACTGCTCTGTGATGCAGTGGTCAGCACTGCTGTGTTGCAGCGGTCAGCACTGCTCTGTGATGCAGCGGTCAGCATTGCTATGTGGTGCAGCGGTCAGCACTACTCTGTGATGTAGCAGTCAGGACTGCTCTGTGGTGCAGCGGTCAGCACTACTCTGTGATGTAGCAGTCAGGACTGCTCTGTGGTGCAGCGGTCAGCACTGCTCTGTGATGCAGCGGTCAGCACTGCTCTGTGGTGTAGCGGTCAGCACTGTCGTGTGTGGTACAGAAGACAGCACTGCTATGTGGTGCAGTAGTCATCATGTTCTGTGATGCAGCGGCCAGCACTGATCTGTGGTGCAGCGGTCAACACTTTTGTGTGGTACAGTAGACAGCACTGCTCTGTGGTGCAGTAGTCATCATGGTCTGTGATGCAGCGGTCAGCACTGCTCTGTGTTGCAGCGGTCAGCACTGCTGTGTTGCAGCGGTTAGCACTGCTCTGTGGTGCAGCGGTCAGCACTGCTCTGTGTTGCAGCGGTCAGCACTGCTGTGTTGCAGCGGTTAGCACTGCTCTGTGGTGCAGCGGTCAGCACTGCTCTGTGTTGCAACGGTTAGCAATGATCTGTGTTGCAGCGGTTAGCACTGCTCTATAATGCAGCGGTCAGCACTGCTCTGTGTTACAGCGGTCAACACTGCTCTGTGGTGCAGTGGTCAGCACTGCTCTATGTTGCAGCGTTCAGCACTGTTCTGTGGTGCAGCCGTCAGCACTGCTCTGTGGTGCAGAGGTTAGTACTGCTCTGTGATGCAGCGGTCAGCACTGCTATGTGGTGCAGTGGTCAGCGCTGCTCTGTGGTGTAGCGGTCAGCACTGCTCTATGGTGCAGTAGTCATCATGTTCTGTGATGCAGCGGTCAGCACTAATCTGTGGTGAAGTAGTCAGCACTGCTCTGTGTTGCAGCAGTCAGCACTGCTGTGTTGCAGCGGTTAGCACTGCTCTGTGGTGCAGCGGTCAGCACTGCTCTGTGTTGCAGCGGTCAGCACTGCTGTGTTGCAGCGGTTAGCACTGCTCTGTGGTGCAGCGGTCAGCACTGCTCTGTGTTGCAATGGTTAGCAATGATCTGTGTTGCAGCGGTTAGCACTGCTCTATAATGCAGCGGTCAGCACTGCTCTGTGTTACAGCGGTCAACACTGCTCTGTGGTGCAGTGGTCAGCACTGCTCTGTGTTGCAGCGTTCAGCACTGTTCTGTGGTGCAGCCGTCAGCACTGCTCTGTGGTGCAGAGGTTAGTACTGCTGTGTGATGCAGCGGTCAGCACTGCTCTGTGTTGCAGCGGTCAGCACAGCTATGTGGTGCAGTGGTCAGCACTGCTCTGTGGTGTAGCGGTCAGCACTGCTCTATGGTGCAGTAGTCATCATGTTCTGTGATGCAGCGGTCAGCACTAATCTGTGGTGAAGTAGTCAGCACTAATCTGTGGTGAAGTAGTCAGCACTGCTCTGTGTTACAGTAGGTCAGCATTGCTGTATGGTACAGTAGATCAGCATTGCTGTCTTGTACAGTAGTCAGCAGTGCTCTGTGTGGCAGTAGTCAGAATTGCCCTGTGGTGCAGTGGTCAACACTGCTGTGTGGCAAAGTAGACAGCACTGCTCTGTGGTGCAGTAGTCAGCATTGCTTTGTTGTATAGTAGTCAGCACGGCTCTGTGGTGCAGTGGTCAGCATTGCTCTGTGGTACAGTAGTCAGCACGGCTCTGTGGTGCAATAGTAAGCACTAAACTGGGGTATAGCAGTGAGCACTGCTCTGTGGTACAGTAGACCAGCACTGCTCTGTGCAGTAGTCAGCACTGCTCTGTGGTTCAATAGTTATCACTGCTCTGTGGTGCAGTAGTCAGCACTGGTCTGTGGTGCAATAGTCAGCACTGCTCTGTGGTGCAGTAGTCATAACTGCTCTGTGGTAGTCAGCACTGCTCTGTAATACTGTTGTCAGCACTGCTCTGTAATACTGTAGTCAGCACTGCTCTTTAATACTGTAGTCAGCACTGCTCTGTGGTGCAGTACTTAGCACTACCCTGCGGTACAGTAGTCAGCACTGCTGTGTCGTACAGTAGTCAACAGACCACTACCCTACCTTCCTCCTGACAAACATTAGCAAACCACCACTTGAATACAACAAAGTCTCATTTAGACTCCATGACGAGGCCTCAGTAAGGAAGTTCACAGCTGACCTAGAGACTGTTGATTGGCCTACAGAATTCTCCAAGGCCAATGGTATTGATGACATGACAGACATTTTTCTTAACAAATTACTTAGACTATACAACAAACATTGTCCTATAAAAACAAAACAGATCACAAACAAACGGCTTGGTTGCCCATGGCTAACCAGCACCATTCTGAAATCCATTGACAAGAAACACCAATATGAAAAGCAATATAGACAGGGCTTAATACACAAAGATACTCTTAAACACTATTCATCAGCTCTCACCAAAGTGATAAAAAAAGCCAAACAATTATATTACTCCAGTAGATTCACAGACACTAGAGGAGATATAAAAAAGACCTGGAAAACACTCTCTCAGATTCTAGGGACCCACAAACTGAGAAAAACCAAGAATATTGTCCTAACTAAACCTAATGAAACACCACTACATCCCACTGACACAGCTAACAAGACAAACGACTTCTTCTCAAACATAGGATCTAATCTCGCCAGTAAAATCCCACATACCAATGCCCATGCCGGGGACTACCTAGATGGAAATTTCCCTAATTCCTTCTATCTTGCACCAACTGAGCCCACGAAGTCATTGAGATCATAAAGTCACTTAAAAATAACTCGGGGAATCTGTACAAGCGAGCGGCCCATGTCCTTTCGCATGCTATTTCATTACTTTTTAACAAGTCAATAGAGACTAGCACCTTCCCGAAACTACTCAAGATGGCAAGGGTTACACCAATACATAAAGGTGGTGACCCGACAGACTTAAACAACTATAGACCAATATATAACTTACCATTGCTATCCAAAATCTTTGAGAAACTCGTGCACAGGAGACTGTATTCATTTATAACGGCTCAAAACATACTCAACCCCTGCCAGTTTGGATTCAGGAAAAATAAAAGCACTAATGATGCAATCATAAAAATGCTAGATCTGCTTTACACAGCATTGGAAAATAAGGAATATCCACTAGGAATTTTTATTGACCTAAGAAAAGCTTTTGACACAGTAGACCACGACATCCTACTCCACAAACTTGATCACTACGGTATAAGAGGCCATGCGCTTGCTTATTTCAAATCTTACATTACTAATAGGTATCAGTACGTCACCATTAAAGACACAGCATCAGCAACACGGCCACTTGATACTGGAGTTCCGCAGGGAAGTGTCCTTGGTCCCCTGCTCTTCCTCATATACATCAATGACCTTCCAAACATATCCCAACACCTGAAACCCATTCTCTTTGCTGATGACACGACTTATGTCATCTCTCACCCTAATCTTGCCACCCTCAACACCATTGTGAATGAGGAGCTGATTAAAATATCGACTTGGATGACAGCCAATAAACTTACGCTTAACACTGACAAAACCTACTATATTATGTTTGGTAGCAGAGCAGGAGATGCACAAATTAACATTAAGATTGACAACACTCTAATTACCAGAAATAATGAGGGAAAATTCCTAGGCTTATACCTTGACAACAACCTGAATTTCAGCACCCATATCCAGCATATAGCCAAAAAAGTATCCAAAACGGTTGGGATCCTCTCCAAGATACGATACTACGTGCCGCAAAATGCCGTTCTCACACTATACCACTCACTTATTTATCCATACCTCACCTATGCTATTTGTGCTTGGGGATCAACTGCAGCAACACACCTAAAGCCAATAATAACCCAACAAAAAGCGGCAGTAAGAATAATCACTAAATCCCATCCCTGGCAACACACCCCCCCACTCTTCATAGATTTAACCTTACTCCCAGTTCAGTACATCCACACTTACTACTGCGCAATCTACATCTACAGGGCCTTAAACTCTAATATCAACCTTGACCTAAAACGCTTTCTTGATAGTTGTGACAGAACCCACAGGCATAACACCAGACATAAACATCTCTACGACATTCCCCGTGTCCGACTGAACCTTTACAAAAATTCAATGTATGTCAAAGGCCCTAAAATCTGGAATACCCTACCTGAGAACTCTAGAACTGCAGACACATTCATCACCTTCAAAACTACCATTAGAAAACATCTTATCTCCCTGATACACCCCGTCAACTAACTATACGAATACCACCTGGTGGTTCACACTTACACTCACTCGCTCATTTGACCATAAACAGAAATATTAATCTCAGTCTTAAAATAATGAATCCTGTGATACTCCAATACTGAAACTATGTACTGTGCCAAAACAAAAGCATTCACATTGCTAAACTCACAAACTAGTATTTAGTCACTTAGCCATAATACCAACTTACCTCATAATTTGTAATATTTTACAATTAAGAATAAAACTAAGTATGCCCGAAATGCCTAGCCATGCTAAGCGTTCTAGTGGTACACTCTGTAATCACAATTTTACTACATGTAAACCAAACAATGACCAAATTTCTGTAAACTCAGCATTGTAATTCTTATAGAGAATAAACTTTGAATTTGAATTGAAACACTGCTCTGTGGTACAGTCGTCAGTGTCATGTGGGTTTCGAAAACGTGGATAGGGTAAAAATACTCACGTAGGCTGGTAGTACGTATAATATAACGGAATGTGTGTGAAGCGCCAACAGCCGACCTGCCTCTCTCTGGCTCCCTGACTAGACTGACCCATGAGTGCTTATGGGCGAGGGGGTGTTTGAAATCCTGCTATGGTCAGCAGCAATATGAATACAGTCAGTGATTCACGCAGAGACGGTTGGTAGTGAGTCATCTACTGGTACACTGGTTACTGGTAACTGGTTACTAGGAACTGGTACTACTACTGAGAGCTCGGCGACGCTAACGTATGTCGTCCCGACATACAACTAATACAAACTAGAGATGGCAGGTATACGGCTTGGGCTGATTCTATACAATGTCAAAGTACACAACAATTGAACATTATAACATACATAAGTAGAACATTGAAATGGAAGCTTACGTAACTGAAACTGTAATGCAATACAAGGTATAATATAGCACAACTCATCGAATGAAACTCAACATTGAGATTACACAATAGAAGTGATAAAAAAAAACTTGATCGATCGATCTGTATTCATGTGATCTACGGATTCTGAGGAAGGAATATATACAAAGAAAGAAGTGTTTAACAGAAAGGCAGATTCGGTGCACTCAAATCTAGACTGTTAACTCTCAGAATTCGGAGAGAACGTGAACACAAAAAAAATTCTTGAATACTGATAAGTGGATACTGTAATTATTCATCTATACAGGTTATTTACATTTAACCCCAACTCTGCTAGGGTGAGATTGACATATGCAGAATGGGTGTCATCTCTGGGAGGATCAAACTCTGTTGCACTGGCTAACTCATGCTGTATTTGAGGCAAATCTGAATTGGTAGTTACAAATGATACTTGAGGATTTCTCAATACCAGTCGTGTACGTAGGGAATAACGACATTCAGGTTGATCGTCTGACTGAGTATCAGAGGAAGAGAGTACAGGATCAGGAGGATTTTCAGAGTCTGTCACATTAGTCTGGGTTGGAACATCATTGTCATCACATACTAACTTCATATGATCTAAATGCGATTCTTTATACTGACCAGTACTAATTTCTCTAACCTTATACTTATTACCAGTGATATGTTCAACTACTCGATAAGGACCAACAAACTTTTGATCAAGCTTAGGCATTGCAGACGTTTTGTTAAAGTTAGTCAGCATAACTCTCGAACCTACTTTGATTTTGGATGGCTTTGCTCGAGTGTTTGCGACTCTTGTAAATTCTGCTGTTGATTTATGAAGTGTTTCACGGATTCTTCTAAAAACACTTTGAGCTAAGCTGGTACGAGTTGCTATGAAATCATCAGGGTTGTAATTTGGTTTAGGATTAGAATATAACAACTCATAAGGCAAACGTTTATCTACACCATACAATGCATAATGTGGAGTGTCACCTATAGAAACATTGTAAGCAGAATTTATAGCACACTGCACATCAGGTATAACTTCATCCCAAGTTTCACTGTTGGGAATGATAGTGGCTCTCAAGACATCAAGTACTTTTTTATTGGTTATTTCCGCTAACCCATTGCTGGCAGGATGATGAGGAACAATGGTGGATTTAGAGATCTTGTACAAGGTACACAAATTTTCAAGAATCTCATTACATAATTCACCTCCATTATCTGTTACTAGGGACTTAGGGGTGGTATGCCTGCAGATAATGCGTTCTTTAAACGCTTTAGCTACTGTCTCGGCAGTCTTATCTGCAATAGGAACTAACTCACAATATCTGGTGAAATGGTCTACCATAACACACAGATGTTTGTTGCCCTGGAGGGAACATTGGAAATTAGTTAACAAGTCTAGCGCAACTCTTTCCCAAGGTTCGCTAGTGGTTGGATACACTTGGATTGGATTAGGACCATTAGCATTACCATTATGTTGCATGCAGACACTACATTTCTTAACATACTCAGAAATATCAGTTGCCATACGAGGCCAAAAGTATTTCAATCTGGCTTGTTTTACTGAACGATCCATACCAGGGTGCGCAACACCTGGTACATCGTGAACTAGCTGTAAGGCTACATTCACTAGTGACTGTGGAATTACTAACTGGTATACTCTTCTGCTAGGAGTACCCAACTCGGCTGTTCGATACAGTAATTCTTGGTTCATGACAAAGTCACTGATGGGTGCTGGTGGCTTCACAGTCAGAATAAGATCTTCCTGGAGCAGGAATCGAATCACACCAGACCACATGGGATCTGATCATTGAGCATTCTTTACATCCTCAGCACTAAATGGAGGGTCTGCAGTTACTATTCTAACATGTCACGATAAGGCATCGGCGACTACATTTGACTTGCCAGGTAAGTGTTCAAAGGTGGGATTGAACTCTTGGATAGTCAAGGTCCATCTGGCTAACCTTCCAGTAGGTTGTTTGTTCTGGAATAAAGGTATCAGTGGAGCATGGTCTGTCAAGACATGAACAGAGTACTGATAAATAATGTCTCGGAAGTTCTTTAAAGACCATACTATTGCTAAAGCTTCTTGCTCAGTTACTGTATAATTACGTTCAGCCTTTGTAAGGACTCGGCTAGCAAATGCAACTGCGTTGTACTTGCCATCAGTCTTCTGAGCTAGTACGGCACCTATGCCAATTGAACTAGCATCAGTTGTCAGATAGAAGGGCTTAGAAAAATCTGGAAATTTCAAAATTGGAGCAGATGTTAGCTTTTCTTTCAGAGTTTGGAATGCTCTTTCTTGACGGAAGGTCCAAACAAAAGAAGCATCTTTCTTAAGCAACTCAGTTAGAGGAGCAGCTATGGAAGAAAAATTGGCAATAAAAGATCTATAAAAACCTGCTAAGCCCACAAAGGATCTTACGGCATCAGCAGTTTTGGGAGTTGGAAAATTTAGTACTGCAGTTACTTTACTTTGGTCAGTCGTAACCCCTCTAGGAGTGACTACGTGACCAAGAAATTTAATTTCTGATCTGAAAAATTGACATTTAGACAGTTTGATCTTTAAATTGGCTTCTTCAAGCTTACCAAGTACTACATAAAGTCTTTTCAAGTGTGTATCCACGTCTTTAGACATGACGATTACGTCATCTAAGTACACCATAAGTGCATTACCTATGAGACCTCTAAAGATATTAGTCATGAGCCTTGAGAACGTGATAGGGAAGGATCGTAATCCAAACGCCATATGGAGGAAGTGATAATGACCTGTAGGAGTGGAGAATGCAGTTAGCTCTTGGCTGTCCTCATGAAGAGGGACTTGCCAAAACCCTTGTAACAAATCCAGGGTTGAAAAGACTTTGTTATCTCCGATGTTACGTAAAAGATCACCCAGTACAGGAAGTGGGAAGCGATCTGGAATAGTTTTCGCATTTAACTTCCTAAAGTCAATCACTGGGCGCCAAGTACCATCCTTCTTAGGTGCTAGGATCAAGGGTGCATTCCAAGGTGAATTGCTAGGTGCAATAACTCCATCATCAAGCATTTGATTGATAAATTCTTCTGCGACAGCAACTTGTGAATGAGGCATTCTGTACGCAGGTATATAGATGGCAACAGAGTCAACAAACGCTTGACTTCATCTGGGAAGTCAGTGGGAGCTAAGTCTTTCTCCTCAACTGGTGGAACAGATTGATCCAGTGAAGTGGATGAGGTCTCCCCGGTAGAAATAGCACCGACCCACTGGTCAGGTGACAACTCATCCTCTACCTGAACAGGGTAAGGATAGTGAACAAGGTCAACAAGATTGGTATTAGCTCTGAGACGAACACTGTGACCAGAAGTGTTAGCTAGGAAGAAATGGATCTTACTATCTCTTACAACATGTAAGGATGGTTCAACAAATAGACCTTTTACTTTGCAAGAATCACTGTCAACTAGGACGTTATCACCATCTGGAACACTAGGAACAACAACAGACACTCTAGTGAGGGCACTTTTTTTTTTATATTTTTATTTAAAACAACACAATACATTAAATAGATAAAAGAACACAGTATCAGTTCTTACTCAAAATTATAAATCTCATTGTCTAAATGAACACAGACGATTAACGTTGTGTTGTCACACCTGTCCCTCATCCCATATACATTACATCCAATGTAACTATGTTAAGTAAGATTACACAAGATAACATAACAATATTCATCATTATTATTATAACCAAGGAAAACCCAAACCTACAATCTGCATTATTTTTTCCACTTTGTTATTTATATATTATTAATCCACATAATCTTCAAACCCTCCTTTACAATACTCATTATTGCCAGTGCAGACACAGTTGACACTTCTACCCCCCTCTCCCCCGTATGTACAGTCCCCATTCTAAATAACATACATTAATTTCCCTAATGAATGGTCATTGAAAACAATTTCTACTAAAATAACCCAACCAGCAGACTTCCAAACAAAAACAGTCAGGGTCATTATAAGACATGTAGGAACGAGTCCTGCAATCATATATGTATACATATACGCATGCATATACACATACGTGTATGTGCACTTATTCATAAGAACAAACTAAATCATACATAGAAATAAATCGCTAAATGACTTGTCTGCAAATAAACTAAATATTACAATCTATGATAGAACTATACCAAAGACATTGGTTCCCCCAAACACCCTACACATACACAAAGTTAATGTTACTGATTAACACTCAATATATAATAGGACCTTCCATACAAAATAAGGGTATATATAAACCCCATCAAATACTTATATATTTTCGTACATAGTGCATAATGTACCCATTCAATACAATAAAAAAAAAGAGGTGTATGACAAGGCTAAATCTATCTTCAGATTAAAAATATATAAGACATAACCTCACATTATACATATAAATATAAACCTCCTATATAAAATGATTCTTATAACAATAAGGGAAAAAACCGAAAATCACATACAACTTTTGACTCTGTGATTTTACAAAAATTCATAAGGTCTACATACCCCGGAGCCCCCAACGGCTCCCTACAATAAACTTTACCCACATCAACCACCGTGCAAACCAATCAACCATACCTCACCAGGCTTCCAATCACACCAAGAGGGCGCACCACTGAAGAGACCAACCCCTTGCCTCTCACCCCATACTCAAACGGAGTAAACGTTCAACAGTAAGTCCACGATATCCCTCCGGAAAACTAATTACCCACCTTCCCCCATATAATTGTTTGTTCCTACATGCTGTCCTATAAAAACTCGCCGCCAACGCTTTTATCCTAATGTTCCCCTCCACCTCCCTCATCCCCCAAGAAACATACAAGTAATCAACTATTACATATCTGATAGCCCTTCCCACCTCTTTGGGTACCCCTTCCATATCTAACATTAAAGCCCTAAGGGGTGATATCTTTCCCCCCCCCCAATAAAAAGAAAACCCTCTTCAACCACAATCTTACCACCTCCAATGCAGAACAAAAATATACTACATGAAAAGCCGTTTCAACTTCCCCACAAAAAGCGCATGACGCCTCTCTCACAAAACCCATTCGTCTTAGCACCTCTTTCGATGCTAACGTCCCCATAAGAAATCTATATACTAATTCCCTCGCTCTTGCCGGTATTCTTAATTTACTAAATTCCACCCATATCACTCTCCAATCATATGTGGGATACACTGCCATCCCTTGCATTGATTCCTGACGACGACCCACACCCACTAACCGTTTTACCTTGAGTTTTTTAACATTGCATACCTTTAACATAAACCGCAACATGTCTTCACACTCCACTAAGTCCCTGCCACCCCACCATTTGCGGATATCCCCCATCACCTCCCCCACCCGAAGACCCCTTTCCCCCGCTGCCCGAATATACCTCTGCTTCACATATAGCGCCTTCACCCTAGACCCTAATGCAATCAATCCCAGTCCTCCCTGCCTTACCGCAGTCATTACTACATCTTTGCCCAACCACGCCCTCCCATAACCCCACACATACCTTAAGACTCTTCTTTGCATTTCCATAATATCCTGACTTTGTAATGGGTAAATTTCCGCCACTCCCCACACCTTACTATAAATCAGCGTATTTACCACCACAACCCTTTGATGCAAGGTTACATCCCCGGCCCTTAGACTCCTCAGCCTACTCAAAGCTCTGTCCATTACCATTTCTGAATTAACCCTCCTGCTCTCCTGTGCATCTGCCAAAAACAAAATCCCACAAATCTTTAGCCTATCTACAGTTATCCAACCAAACTCCTCCCCCAAGGTCCCTCCTACCCAAGCCCCTACCTCCAACAACCGTGATTTCTGCTTATTAACTCTCATCCCAGTAGCATTCCCAAAAATCTCAATTACCCTTCCCACTTTTCTTAAATCTTCAATCTCATTAAGTAAAACAGTTGTATCATCTACATAACCAACAATATTCCCACAATATCCTCCACTCTCCCCCAACCTTCCCATCCCACCATCAACCAGAACATAGAAAGGATTCTGCATACATGCAAAGAGTATTTGGGAGAGTGGACACCCCTGCCTTAAACCCCTTCCCATGCTTACTGAACTACCCAACCTCCCATTTACCTGTACTCTCATTGATGCATTCTCATACAAAGTCCTCACCCATCCAACCACCCTCCCTCCAAAACCCATTCTCACCATACTCTCAATCAAAAATTCCCTATCCACATAATCATAAGCTTTCTCCCAATCCAGACCTAGAATACCTCCCTTATTACTACCCTCAAGGAAATCCCGAATACGACCATGACCTACCCGCATACTCCTCCCCGGGATACCAAACTGTCCCCCATGTATCACCGACCCCATGACCTTCTTCAGTCTATTACCCAAAATTTTCGCAAAAACCTTGTAATCAGCGCACATCAAAGATATTGCACGGTAAGCACTCAACTCTCTACCCCCCCCCCCCCTTCTTTGGCACCAAAACTATGACACCCATACTTTGCGATATGCCCAACTTCCCACTAGTTAACATATGGTCCAATAGCCTAACAAAACACTGCCTAATACACCCCCAATGTGCTCTATAAAAATCATTTGGTATACCGTCTATCCCTGGTGTTTTCCCGGTACTCATCCCGAAAACTGCCTCTTCCACCTCAACCTCACTTATACCAACCTCCAACCCCACTCTATCCTGCTCACTTAAAACGCTATGGAACCCCCCTTCAAAAATACCCTCCCAGGAACCCCCCTCCCTCCAACTCCATTTCTCTCTAAACCAACTATCAGCATAGAGACTCATACTTTCCGTATTGGATAGGACTCGACCCTCTGGATACCCTCCCACCCCAGGGCTTGTCTCCAATTGTAGAATGGTGGTTACACTCTGTCGGTCCCGAAATTTACGTAAAACATACCCAGACGGCTTATCACCCCACAAAACATCCTCTAACCCCGCCCTAACCCTAATTGCATCAAACCTATCATTGTGTAATTCAGCTATTCTACTCCGCAGTCTGTCCATATCATCCCTCCTACCACCTCCCCCAACATAACAATCTTGCAACTGTCCCTCCAGATAATTTTGCAACCCAAAACGCCACCTCGCCTCCTCTCGTCCCCTAGCCTTAAAAAAATTCGCTATTCCAGGTTTTGCCTGCATTTCCCACCAATCTAACAGATCTATCTCCCTGTTCCTAGCCTCCCAAAAAGGCAACCACCAATCACTGAAAAAAGGCCCCTCCCCCTCCTCCTTAAGAAGCCTTACATTTAATTTCCAGTACCCAGAATAAATACGCACCACTCCATCCCACATCAAATCTGCTATTACCGCCCTGTGATCAGAAAACCCCACATCGAAGGTTTGCACCCTCACAACATCTATACCCTGCTTAATATAAATTCTGTCTAATCGCGCTTCATATCCCCTACGGACGAACGTATGCTCCACTAGGTAACCCCCCCTCCCCACCACATCAACAACCCCAATATCTCGCAATACATCCCTCAGCACACTCAGCACACAACCCGCCCCTCTCGGTTCGACATCACCACTCCTAATCACACAATTCCAATCACCTCCTATTACTGTTATAGCAGGCAAACCTCTCAAGTGATACAGCAATACCTCTCTGACAAAATCTACTTTTACCCTGATATTACTAGTTGCTGGCATGTAAACTCCCACGAAACTAACTCGACTCTCACCCCAGACGCCATCCACCCTCACGATCCTCCCACCTCCCCCCCTCTTCCCAACCGATGACTTGCAAGGGGGTGGTCTCCTTTACCGCAACTGCTACCCCACCTTTCAATTGCAAACCACTGGTTACATACATCCGATATCCTTTCACCAGCAACACACTACCAGCCCTGTGATTATGCTCTTGCAAAAAGCATATGTCAACATCAAACCGCCTTAAAAACCACTCCAACCAAACTTTCTTGACCTCAGTCTTAAGTCCATTAACATTAAGCGTGACACATCTGAAAATTACAGAAGGGGCGGCTTTCCCCTATGCCTCTGGGATTTACCCACTGCATTTTTCATATTACGTGTTCCTTTGCCACTCGAGTTTTCCTGTGCAGTCACCTCCCCCCTCCCTTTCCCAATTTGCAACTCAGGCACACCTCTACCACTATGTGTCCTCGGCTCCACAACCGCTGCCCATGACTTCTTCCCCGGCCTCTGCCCCGGGGTAATGACCTCATCTATCTCTGATGCCGCAGTTCGTTTCCTAGAACTCACACTTACACACATATCACCCTCAGACAAATCCTCCTGGTGTACCTCCACGGCCACCACATGCTCCCGCCCAATCTTACTCAAGTCTTCCTCAACAATTTGTCCCTCCAACGCTCCAGCTTCACATGAACTGAGGACACCTTTTGCACAGGGTTCCTCCTCATCCAAAAAATTCTTGATCACATCTGCCAATAAACCATCCTGGGTTGAAGCTTCCTGGACGAAAGTCTCCTCAGATGTCACCTTTGACTCCCCGACGTCCCTGGGAGAGTGACACACGTCTCCGCCGCCGCCACCTCCCGGTCGACTTCTTCGCTCCAGAGGTCAGGCCTCCGGCCTCCCGAGGCATCAGAGCCAGGAACCAAATCACACAACTGTTGAATCACAATTGGAGTGTCCAGAATTCGAGAAGCCCGCCTCCTAGGACACTGGGCTGCCATGTGCTCATAAGAGCTACACAGACGACATGTTTTCCGTTGCCCAGCATAGTACACATAAACCTGTGTTCTACAACCGATCATCGTAACATAGGATGGTATAGGCCTTGTTAAAGACATTTTAAGGGTGTAAGAACCTTCTGGCATTCCTTCATAAGGACCATCCCTCCACACCCCCATTGTTGCAGAATGCACTGTCCCATAACTGCAGAAAAACTCCTGCAGGCCATATGCCGTAGCCTCGAAGGGTACATTCCGTACCTTCACCCATGTGAAGTACTTAGAGACGTCATGTAACACAACATCCATCGTTGAATTCACACTCATGCGTTGTTCCTGGTAATGCTCGACAATTCTTGTGTAGAAACCGACTCGTAGAAATTTCACAAAGATTCTTGTTAAACCATTAAGAGCGACGCCATACAATTCCTCGTTGGGAATACCATATGTATCCCTGATGACGTTAGGGAGAAGGACGTTCATCGTATCTCCACTTAACGTACCACGAACCAGCTCTATGCAGATAGTATTTACTCTCCGTACTGTATGTTCCGCCATTTTGATATCCCAATGAGCAGTGCACGTCCTCACTTCTCAATGGTTGTTGCTGAACTAAGGTAGCTCGCCTGAAAAACAGCAGAGGGGTGCTGAGCACAACCGCACTCCACCGTGGTCAGGCAGCGAATCAGTAAGAAAAACCATCTGTTTCCCGTAATGTCTTTATTTCTCTGCTGTGTACCATAAAATATCGCTACCAGTGCTCTGATTCTCTCCCTCACAGATAAATGCCTATATACCCATGACATATATACAAAATCCGTCACTAAATATCCGATTGCATTCTGTACCGGTGTTTCGACCCCCCCACATTTAAACTTAAAGCTCTTAAGACACTAAACCCACCCCCACCCACCATTCTTAATACCCTACCAAACCACAACCTTACGTGTTTCAATCTCTTACAGAAATAAACTGCATGAAAGACCGTATCAGGATCTCCACACACACAACACAGCCCCCCACCTGCACGCGCCTATTCGCTAAAACTTCCCCGGATGGCAGTATATTATGTAAAAATTTAAACATTATCTCCCTGACCTTGGCTCGTAACCGTAATGCTTTTAAACGACCCCATATGTCCTTCCATGCATACATTGGATATATTCCCTCCACCTTAGCCACTACCTCCCTGCCCTCTACCAGTGCCAATTTGCCGATCTTGATCTTGCGTGGATCTTTTACATAAATTAACATCCTCAACATGTCCTCACATCTCTTTACATCCGTGCCGGTCAACCAACGTACCGAGTCCCGTCTTATCCAGGTCAAACCCGTGCCAGCCATTCTACCCTCTCTCAAGTAGCTATGCTTGACATACATGCCTAACATTCTCTTATGCAGATTCATTAGCCCCAGGCCACCCCGGCCAACCGGAAGCGACACCACATCCCTCGTTAACCAATCACAACCTGAACCCCAAATATATCTATATGCACGCGTTAACATACGCTTTTCATCATATGGATGTAACGGATAAATACATGCCACAACTTACTGAACAAAATCACATTCACCACAATTGCGCACTGATGTATAGACAAGCCTCCTTCCCTCAAACCTGTTAAACGACCTAAAACCCTCTCTACAGCCTCACTTGAATTCACCTTCCTCGCGTCCTGTATGTTATCCCTATGCACAATCCCACACACCTTAATTTGATTTACTAAAGGCCAGCCTTCCCTCTGGCCTAATACCACACCCGCACAATCCCCCACCCCCATAAGCATTGATTTTTCCTCATTAACCGTCATTCCGGTTGCTTTCTCGAAACATTCCACCAATTCGCTCACTTTTCCTAAAACCTTGGCTCCACGAAATAAAACCATAGTGTCGTCCACGTAACCTATAATTCCTGATTGTACCCCCACCCAACCTTGCTTGTCATCCTGTCGTACAATCCCCCTCACGGCTCTTAAAAACGGGTCCTGAATCAACGCAAGAGAATTTGTGATATAGGACACCCCTGCCGCAATCCCCTATGCATCCTAACAACTTTTCCCAACCTACCGTTTACCTGCACCCTAAACGTAGCCTGCTCATACAAAACCTGTGCCCAACTAACAATTTCCTTTCCGAAACCTTGCCACTGCATAAACTTCCATAATGCATCTCTCTCCACGCAATCGTATGCAGCGTGCCAATCTAAAGCTAATATTCCACCCTTATTACCCCTCCCGCTTTCCTCATTGAACCTGCGAATAATTCCTTGTCCCACACACAGAGATCGCCCTGGCACACCATATTGTCCCTCGTCCAGAACTCTCTCCAAAACCCGTTTTATCCTATTTCCTAACAATTTCGCAAATATTTTATAGTCGCCACACATTAATGAAATTGCCCTATAATTATGTATATAATTCCCAGATTTCTTTTTCGGGACTCGAACAACCACCCCTGTTCTCTGTTGCTGTCCCATAATGCCACTATTTTTCATGGCATTAAATAATATCACCAAAAAGTCGCGAATACAATCCCAATTGTCCTTGTAAAAATCACAAGGGATTCTATCAATCCCCAGCGACTTCCCTACACTCATACCCTCCACAGCCAACCTAATCTCTTCTTCACTTATAAGTCCATTCAAAGCCAACCTGTCCATGTACTCTAGATTACAACGTACATATTCACCCATTTCTCCCAGCGCCCCCTTAGAAATCCCAGCATTTTTGTATTGCATTTCATACCATGCGTCTACAAAGGTATTCATAGCCTCCGTTGACCGAAGGACCTGCCCCCTACTAAAGTCTCCCAATGACTCCTGAACCTCTAATCCCATTAATTCTGTCGCCTTACGACGTCTGCCCTGCTCTCGCAAGACAAACGCCGAAGGACGGTCACTCCATAAAACCTCATCAATTCCACTTGCTGTCCGCGCCGCATCAAAAATACGATTGTGAATGTCTCTAATTAAGCGTTTTAAATTTTCAATTTCAACCACCGGATACACTCCCCCACCCTTTGTATAACATGCTTGCAGTTGATTTTCAAGATAGTTCAAGAGCCCATGCTGCATTCTCTTGTCTTCTTTTCCTTGCTGCTGATAAAAATTCCTCACCTTCACCTTACCGACAGTATCCCACCATTCGACTATATCAATTCCCTCCTGCCATTCAGCCCACCATCCTCTCCTAGCACTCACAAAATCTTCCCTCACACCTCTTTTGTGCATTAAACCCACATTCGACTTCCAGAAACCTCTGTAACGCCTCGGTAATCCTACCCAGTCAACATCCGCCATAACACCTCTGTGATCGGAAAAGCTCACATTTAGCACACGTACACTCCTGACGCTGACACCTCTAGAAACGTATATGCGATCCAGTCTTACAGCATACTCCCTTCTAACAAACGTATGCATGACCCCACCCACTTCATCCCCCCCACATCCGTAACATTAACACTCCACAAAAGGTCCCCTAAATATCCTGAAAAAACCTCTCCCTCTCGGTTCGACATCCTTGCGACGATCAATGCAATTCCAATCACCCCCAATAATCGTGACGACTGGCAGTGATCTTAAATGGTACACCAACACGTCCCTAAAAAACGCATTTTTTACACGCATGTCACCTTCCGCCGGTCCGTACACCCCCAGGAAGGCAACCCGTACCCCACCCCACACCCCATCAACATTAACAACCCTCCCCTCCTCTCCCACCTCATATGTTTGCAAAGAAAATGGGCTAGCCTCTTTAACTAACACTGCTACACCACCTTTCAGTCTATTAGAACAGCCCATGTACAAAATATATTCAGGAATCAGCAAATCACCTAAAGATTTATAATTGTGTTCTTGTAAGAATACAACATCGGGTACATAATTTTTTAACAAAACCTCCAAATACTTACGTTTTTCAACAGACCGTAACCCATTTATATTTAAAGTAAGACACTTGAACGTTTCATTGGAGGTTTACCCTTGGATACCTTGACAATCTTGGTTCCCTTGCGTATATCTCCACTTCTTCCCCCACCCCCACCCTGTGTCATTCTCCTTGACATGCTGAACACATGTAGATTTGCCCTTGTCTCTACGAGTCACATCGCACCATGCTTTGTTCCCCGACCGTTGTCCTGGTGTCGAAACATCTTGAGAGTCAGATATCACCGCCACTCTCTTACGAGAACTGCGGCCAGTATCCATCTCATCTTCAGAACTGTTGTTTCTATGAACTTCCACGACCACAACCTGATGTTCACCAATATGCCCGGCGGATGCCCTGTCCTTCTCCTTCACACTTACATCCTCTAAACCACCGTGAACCCCCTCAGATGTGGAAGCATCCAATAAAACATTCAGAACTTCTTGAATAGATTGCTCCACGTCAACCTGAGTATGAACGAGGTCTTCCTCTGTCGTCGCCGATACCACGCCCACGTCCTCCACTGCACCAGGGAGGGTTAGACATATCGGCGATTCTTCAACCTCACCCTCTACCTCCTCACTCCACGATTTACGAGGCAATATATGTTGTTGTGTAGCAGCAGCATATGATCGCTGCTCCGTTGAAACATCAAACCGCCTTACTTCCGTCGTTTTATCACGTCTTGTAGGGCATTGCGCCGCCGTATGGTCATACATCCCACAAAGCCTGCACATACGCCTTTGTCCTGAGTACGTAATGTACACTTGCGTACGAAAGTCCTCCATAACCACATACGACGGAATAGGGTGCTTGAGGGACATTTTCAGGGAGAAAGACCCCTCCAGCATACCAACTAGAGGACCATCATGCCACCGTCCCATAGTTGCCATATGAACCGTGCCATAGCGTGCAAAAACATTCCTCAAATCACTCTCGTCCGCCTCAAAAGGAACGTTTTGTACCTTGATCCAGGTGTAAAATCGGGAGACGTCGTGAAGGCGAACAGTGACACCAGGATTAACGGTTTTGATCACATCCTGATATGTGGCAACCAAATTTTCGTAAGTACTATTTTGTCTGAATTTGACAAAAAGCCTCGAATTGCCGTTCAAAGAGACACCATAAAGATCTTCATTATTGATACCATATGTATCTCGGAGTATCGCAGTAAGCAGTAGATGTGTATTCTGATTTTTGAACGAGCCTGTCACTAATTGAAGGCAGACGGTGTTGACTCGCCTACGTGCACCTTTCGCCATTGTGAGTGCACTGAGGAAAACTGCGCAGCAATCAACAGAGTCAGGAGCTACTGCGCAGCCTGGTAAACTGCGCAAGAACAAACTCAAACAGGAGTGTCTGCGCATCACGTCCACTCGGCCCATTAGCGAAGAGGACAATGTGTTTTTACTATTGTTAACTTATACACATGTATTTAGTTTAGGACAGTCTAAGCTTCGGCATCAGATATAGTATTGGTTATAGTTGTTATAATGTTAACAATGTAATGGTAATAGGTATTGTTTCAATATCCGATGTCAGGATTTTCATTCAGTGCAATATATTTGTTTGAATTTTCTTGTGACTCATGTTTGTGTATGGTTTTAAATAAAATATATAAAAAAAAAAGTTGTTCTGATGAAGCCATCCAAAGCTTCGAAGAAATTAAAAGGATATTTTCAAACCCCCCTGTCCTAAAATTACCAGATATTAATAAAATATTTTGTCTCCGAACAGATACCTCCCATTCTGGACTCGGGGCTGTACTACTTCAATATTATGAGGAGACACCTTTCCCAGTATCTTTCGCCAGTAAGAAGCTTCTACCCAGAGAAGAAAGATATTCCACTGTGGAGAAAGAATGTTATGCGTTAGTATGGGGTATAAGTAGATTCAAATACTACCTATACGGTAAACCCTTTGTGCTTGAAACAGATCACAAGCCACTGATGTACTTGGAGAACTTTAAAGGGTCAAATAGCAGACTCTTGAGATGGGCTCTGGCTATTCAGCCCTATAAGTTTAAAGTCGTTTATATTTCTGGCTCTGAAAACCACTTCTCAGATTGGCTGAGCCGAGGTTGCACATAGTTCTTTTCCCTCTGTTCGTTGACTTATTGACTCCGTCCATAAGTTTTGGAAGGGGGTATTGTGAGGGAAAAGTAGGCGTGAGTGGGGTTAAGGTTGTTCAGGCAACCAGGAACCATTAGAGAGTTACGTCGCGCACCCCCCCCCATCCCTCTGGCAGGCTGGGGCGAAACTAGTTCTTGGTGTCTGATTTGTTCAAATTTCTACTCCTGGTAGTATTGACCTTACCTGGTGTGGGTTGAAGTTTGGAGAGTCACTTCATCTCCACTCTTCTCCTAATCAGGTAGGGTGATCTACCAGGAGTATTCCTGTTTATTCCTTTCTTTTGTTTGCTGATCATTGTCTGCATCGCTCTTGGGCTGTGTAGACCCCCTTGCCTGACGCTCCTCAGTAACCTGACAGTAGTGGTACGAGGAGGTGTTGTTGTGTCTCTGTTGACACCGCTGGGAAATTACTGGTGTTAAGATGGCGGTTTGTTATCGCAGACGCGTTAATACTATTGGTATTGAACTGCTTCGAGGTGCGATTACACCTAGTTCAGCTCAAATACTCTTACCCAAGATAATCAGGGAGACATACGGCATACAAGATGGTGAATTATGTGGGGTAGCGCTGAACGGAGCGCATAGAGTATTTGTGAAACTGCTTTCTGCGACAGTTTATGAATCGGTGGTTAAGCGCTTTCAAGACGTGTGTTTTGACGTTACTCCTGCTGTGCGTGTGAGACTGGTGGACGTGTCTCGATATTATACCTGGATAAAGTTGAGGAATGTCCCCTTCGAGGCAAACGAAGCTGACATCAGAAACGTATTTGAGAAATATGGAACTGTGCATTCTGCCCAGCAGGGTAAGTGGATAATGGGTGCCTACACAGGTATGCCGGAAGGTACATTCAGCCTTAAGATGACGTTGCGTCAACCCATACCGTCATATGTGTATCTTCAAGATTTTAGGACACAGGTAATGGTTTTATATCCTGGACAGCGGCGTACGTGTCGCATTTGTGGAGAGTATGACCACATAGCGGCGGCATGCGAAAAGAACAGACGTGTGACCAAACCTGTGCAAGAAGTAGCCCCAGTCACACGTGATGGTGAGCATCGTTCGTCAGAGGAAGGGCGTGGTCGTTTGTGGAGTGAGATGGTGGAACAGGCTTTTCGAAATGAGAGTGAGTCCTTCCCTCAGCTGCCTGCACCTGAGTCGGTGCCGATACCATCTACTGGATTGGTACCCCAGCATGACGTGTTGAGTATTGGTGAGGATTTAGATGAAGTTTTAAGGACCTTGTCACCGCAAGTGGTGGAAGCTCTGTCTCCGGAAGACGTAGCTGGAGACTTTCTGAGTCCGGATTGTCAACAATATGAGACTCTGCAGAAGGACGACGAGACTGGGACATCGGGAGACTTCATACCTCATTGTGAGGTGGATGTTGAGGTACACCGTGAGGCTTCCTCGGATCTTGACATGGAGGATAAGAACGTTACGAGGAAACGGGCAGCTACGTCAGATTCGGATGACGTACTGACGCCGGCACAGAGGACTGGGAAAAAAACTGAGAGGATGGGTGAGGAGAGGGGTGGGGACTGGGGGTCGGGAGGGAGGGGGGGAGGGAGGGGGGGTCGGGATGGGGGGGGTCATGAGGGACGCCATCGCAAGAAGGGAGGCGAATGGGAAGGTACTGTAAAGAAGACACATAGACGTAACAAATCAAGTGGTGAACCACGGGAGGAGAAGAGGAAAGGGTGGAAAATATAACAGGCCTTAGGTGTATGACTGCTAATGTTAACGGTTTATGTACTAGACTAAAGAGAGATTGGTTGAGCAGTTTTCTTAGCAAACATAGAATTGATGTTCTCTTCCTTCAAGAACACAATTTCAAAGAAGGAGAAGTGTTGCAGGTTGCAGGTTATACAGTACTGACCCTGCCAACTAGTCGTTTGAAAGGTGGTGTGGGTCTTTTAATAAAAGAGACGAACCCGTTTGTGTTGCAGAGATGTGAGGGGGGTGGGGGGAGGGTGTTGCAGAGATGTGAGGGGGGTGGGGGGAGGGTGTTGTGAGTGGATGGGACTTGGATGGGAAAGCGTGTATCCTTGGTAAGTGTCTATGCCCCTGCGGAGAATGACACGAAGGTTCGAACGGATTTTGTGTGTGAGGACCTTGTTTATTTTTTGCGTGGTCTTCCGGAAGTAGCGATAATGGGGGGTGACTGGAACTGTGTCATAAGGGCGGCTGATGTCGAACCCAAAGGGGCTGGGCATGTGTCTGCACCTCTCAGAGATTTGTTGAGGGATGTTAAGTTAAGAGATGTGTTTGGGGGAGGGGTGTGGGAAACAGAACATACTTTTATCAGAAGGGGATATGCTGCAAGGTTAGACAGAGTGTATATTTCACAGGGAGTAGTTGTAAAGTCTTTTAATACGGTGGAGACGGTCTTGTCAGATCATAGGGCAGTTGTAGTGGAGGTAGGGTGGGAGGGAATGGCCGAAATTTATAAGAATTATTGGAAATTAAATATTAGTGTGTTAAGTGATGAGGAAGGGTTGGAGGGTTTTACTATGCTGTGGAATGAGCTTTCAAGGGAAGCTCAGGAGGTGGAAGACATTGTAACGTGGTGGGACTCGGTGGCAAAGGAAAGGATAAAGTCCTTTTATGTGAGGGAGGGTAGGCGTATAAACACTTTAAAATATGGGCCAGCGAATTATTTAGAGGATCGATTACAAAGTTGTTATGGGCAGGGATCGGTTGGTGGTGTTTACCCCATGGACGAGATTGTAGACATAAAAGAGAGCTTGCGAACGTTGCATAATGAGCGGTTTCAAGCGGTGCGGGTGCAAGCAGGATTAGAAGAAGTTTTGTGGGGAGACAGGCCATCTGCGTGTGTGTTGAGACAACAAAAGCAAAAGCAGGAGCTGACGGCAATCCCGAGCTTGGAGGTAAATGAAACGATGGGAATCCATAGAGCAGGTCAAGTGATATGAAACACAAAAGCTATGAGTGCATATGCGGATACATGGTATAAAAAACACTGGACTAGTAGTGGCGTGGATGAAGTGGAATTAAGTAAGGTGTGCACGTATGCTAAGTGCATTTTGGGTCACAGTGATAGGAAGGCTTTGGGTGGGGTTATTACTGAGGAGGAAATTGAAATTGCTTTACATGGAATGAGGAAGGGCAAGTCCCCGGGTATTGATGGCTTACCGGTGGAATTTTATTTGCAGCATTGGGAGTTGATTGGGAAGTTCATGGTAAGATTATTAAATTGTAAGAAGGAGAAGGGTACGTTAGGTGATAAGCAGAATACGGCAGTTGTGGTGTTGGTCCCGAAAGGCAAAGGGCAGCCAAACCTTGGGAAGTATAGGGCGATATCGTTGCTCTGTGCAGACTATAAGGTTTTTGCAAAAATTTTGGGTAATAGGGTAAAATGCGTGGTGGGGAGGGTCGTTTCGTCATCGCAGTATGGGTTGCCGGACAGATCGATGTTAGAAGGTCACGGGCTTATAAGAAGTTTTGTGGAGTCAAAGGGGGGAGGGGAGGGGGCGGCTTTACTGGCCTTGGACTGGCGAGCCGCCTATGATAGAGTGGAAAGGGGTGCACTGCAGAATATTCTTCGGAGACAGGGTTATGGAGAAGAAATAGTTGGGTGGGTAAACACGCTGTATAAGGGGGCAAGGATGAGGGTACAAATAAATGGGTGTATGGGGACGGATTTTGAGATGGGTAGAGGTTTAAGACAAGGGTGCCCTATGTCACAGATCTTATTTGCGTGTTTTCAGGATCCCTTTTACAGGATGGTTGAGAGCACAGTTAGTTCCCGGGGTGGGGGTGGGGTAGGGGAAGGGGATTGTTGGCCGGCATTAATAGGTTATGTGGATGATACGACTGTTTTGGTGTGTGAACGAATGTCTATGAAAGGGTTGGAAGATGTTGTGCGTGTGTTTGAACGTGCCACGGGTATGAAGGTAAATAGTGAAAAGTCGATGATCATGGGGTTGGGTACCTGGAAAGGGGGTGGAATGGTGAGCTGTAACGTGGTTAACACAACTGCGATGTCATTAAAGATTTGTGGTATTATTTATAGAGACGATTTGGATGTGGCGCGGGAGGAAAATTCAGTAAGGACGTTGGAAAAGGTCATTGGTCGTCTGGGTGTTTTGAGGCCCCAACATCTCACTCTGGCCCAACGTGTGATCGTTGTTAACGTTTTATTGTATAGCAAGGTGTGGCACGTTGCGGCTGTATTCCCAGTTACAGGAACAGCGATCAATGGAATATTGAGAAGAGTATTTACCTTTCTGTGGGGATCGAGGTGTGATTGGTTAAAACGTGAGGTTGTTATGTTACCTGTACGTCGAGGAGGTTTAGGATTGTTGGACTTAAAGCGTAGGGTGAAATGTGTTTTTCTAAAGTGGGAGGTTTGGCGTGTGGGTGCGATGGCGGGAAATATGGACCAAGTATATACGAGGGTGCAAAAGTGGTATAGGAGAATGGAGTTAAGGGAATGTGAGATTGTACTACGAGCTTTGTTGATGGTAAAGGAACGGAGGAACATTCGCATAAGGGTTTTAAGTAGGTTACTAGGGGGTACGTGCGCAGCTCCAGTAGGTTTGTTCCCCATGTACTCGTGGGAAAATATATGGCTCCGATTTAGCAAGTTGAAATTACGGCCTAGGGTGCGTGAAGTCATGTTTCATTTTTTACATGGTATATTGCCGTCAGGGGCAATACTACGATCCAGAAGAGTCGTGGAGGGAGGCGGGTGTGGGTTTTGTGGTGGGGAAGACACGACTTTTCACGTTGTCTATTTTTGCGAAGGTGTGAAAATTTGTGTGGACTGCCTCCAAGTGAGTCGCCTACCCTGGCAAACTCTGTTGACACCGAGTTCTGAGGTGGGTACCTCAGCCTCACAAGTGGCTTATAGGACAGATTTTCACAAATGATTGGTATTGCAAGAAACTTTGCATGCATGCACGTATAAAGGACTAACTTACTTGGTGTTGCAGCATATATCCTGATCTTCAACTTCCTAAGCCTAGCTTTAGCCCCTTTGGACTTCCCCTTAGGAACCACGTGCAACCGGGAGCATTAAATCCTGCAATATTCAATCGTTATTAGCGTCCTGCCTGCACCTCAGAAATTCCTATATCCAAGAGGGTATGTATCCCCTAGTATAACTATGCAGACTCAGACGCTAGCTTCAGACGACTCTGAGACGCTGGTACTTACTGGGCATACTCTCTCTGTAGCACGCCGAGCCCTCAGTTAACTCAACTCACAATCTCCTAAATCACTGGCCAGATCCTACGGGAAAAGGTGAATATCTCGTCTTACTGTATGGGCTGATGGAGGAGATCATCTACGGTACATCGAGGTGTCTCTACCAGATTTCCCCAGGTCTCAGATGTGAAGACACGTGGGGGCGCCGCCTGATGTTCACGGCACGTCTTGTCCAGTCGAAGTCTATCGTAAGAAGGACGCTATTCTGTCTTTGTGACCTGCGCCCCGCCAATCAAGCTAGGGCTGCCAGTTCTCCCTAGCTAACTTATCCTAGTGTTTGCCTACATTATCGGCCTATTACTACCTATGTTAAGGTCTTAGGTCTACTCTATCATTATCTACAGATGCCTTAGTAAACCTAATATGAGTGTACTACCAGTATTACTACCTACTCCTTCCCTGAAGAGTAAATCTATAAATTAAATAAGCTTACCAACAACCGCCAACCAGAGAATGCCTTGTTTGGGAGGGTTTAAGGGGCCGCTCGGCTCAGACGGCCATACGCTCATGCTGGATCTGAGCTGTGGAACTATTTGGACCAAATAAATTTCCACATCCTCCCGCCGGCGAAGGTAGGCGCTAAGTCTAGATCAAGTCTGCCTCCCGCAGGCCCCCCCAGTGGGCCCTGGACTCGAGCGCCGTTCGACGGGTCGTCCGGCCGCTCAGCTCGCTCAACCTCTGGTCTGATTTCTCATGTCCCGGTCCCACCGTGTGGACCTCGAGAGGCAAAAGCCTGTTGATGGGTCTTATAGTCTCGACACCGTTCATTCTCACTTTCACCATTCTCAACCGCCCAGCCTTGTCTGGGTGGGTTGACACTACCAGGCCAAGAGGCCAGTATGCCCTCGGCGCCTCGGATTCTACCAGCACCAGGTCCCCTTCACTTAGCATCATCTTATTCGCCTCGGGGTCGGCACCATAGAAATGTTCCCGCAAGGTTGTCAAGTAATCCCTGCGCCACACCTGGTTCCATTTGTCCAGGATGTTCACCAGTCTGTTGTGACTCCTGTGCAGTTCTTCATTGATGGGGGGACCATCTGGCCCATAATAATCCAGCTCCTTGGAAGACTGACTCAAAATTGCGGGGAAGGGCTCAATCCTTCTTCCAAACAGCATGTGATTGGGGGTGAGAGCTTCTTGCTCGTCAATCCCATTTTGTACGTAGGTCAGAGGCCTGTTATTAACTCTTGCCTCTATCTCAACTAACACTGTCCTCAGTTCATCACAGCTCACCCTCCTGCCGTGTAAGACCTTCCGAATGCACCTTTTGACTGTGCCCACCATGCGTTCATAGAATCCCCCTTGCCAGGGTGCCCTGGGAGCTATGAACCTCCACTCGCACTCTATTCTCTTCAGGTGTTCTCGTACTTCTCCGTTGTCCCTAAGATTCCTGAAAACTTTATCGGCCGCCCTAAAGCTTGTGCCATTGTCCGAGATAATCAATCGCGGGCACGAGAATCTGGCAGTAAACCTCCTGAACAACTTCACGAAAGTCTCTGTTGTCATATCTTCTGCCAACTCCAAATGCACCGCTCGAGTAGTAGCACAAGTAAACAGGCAGACATATACTTTCTGAGGGCCCTCCTTAACGTCTCCTGGGTTCTTCAATGTGATAGCCCCCGTATAGTCTATTCCTACGGTCTCAAAGGGCCTGTCACTATGTACCCGCTCCTGAGGCAGCGGTGGTGGACCTGGGTAGGGTAGGGTCCTCCCATCGTACCGCCGGCAGACCGTGCAACTCTTTAGCACCCTTTTGACGGCAGCTCGACCCTTCAGTACCCAGTAATTCTGACGTAGGCAGGTGAGGGTATCTCCAAACCCCCCATGTAAGGTCCTCTGATGGGCATCTTGTATCAATAGCTCTGTCGCCCATCCCTCCTTTCCCAGCAGCACGGGATGTTTGGCCCCATAGCTGAGCTCAGAGTTTTGTATTCTTCCCCTGCATCTTATTAGCCCCGCATGATCTAGGAACAATCCCAATGAGTGAACCAATTTGCTGTTCCCTGAGTCGTCATCGTTGGACACGCGTCCTGACGCCATAACCTGCTGCCGGGTCGCAAGTACTTCCAGCACTCCTGGAAACCTCCCCCTTTGGTACTGCCTTATCCAATATTCTCTGGGACCCACTAGAGACAACTGTCGACCCTGGCTTACCTTGTCATGCAGCTTCCTCACGAATCGAAATACCATTTCTGTGACTCCTATAAGTTTTCTCCACGAGGAGTAGCGCCTGGGGTCAAATAATTCAGTGTCGTGTTCCCCCGCAAAATGTACTATGCTGCTGATTGTCTCCACGAATTTCTGCTCCGGCCAGCAATCCCTTGCCGGTAACCAGTCTGGGCCTTTGAACCAAAGCTCGCTTTTACTCAACTTTCTGTGTGTCACCCCTCGGCTTATCAGGTCGGCTGGGTTTTGATCTGTAGGCACATACAGAATTGTTGACGTTGACTGTAGTTCCCGTATCTCCTTTACCCGATTCCTGACATAGGGGAGCTTAGACCTGTCATTCTGGACCCACTGTAAGGCCACCTCCGAGTCTGTCCATACATAGGTGTGTGTCACCCTCAGATTACTTAACACCTCCTCTACGTACTTACCCAGTCTTGCTCCCAGCAACATCGCCGTGAGCTCTAGCTTTGGGATCGAGCAATCCTTCAGGGGTATCACCCGCGCACGACTGGTGACCAGATTGACTTGGTCCCCGGCCACCAAATACGCTACTGCCCCATAGGCCCTGGAGGAGGCGTCACAGAAGACGTGCAAGTCATAATCCCGCCCGGTGCACCCGATGGACCTGGGGAATGTGAACTCGTGCAATTCCGCTAGGTCTTTGTTAACCAGATCCCACTCCTGGCAGACTGTTTCTGGCAGTGGGTCGTCCCAACCTAGGTTCAGCTCCCAGGTCTGTTGTACTAGCATCCTCCCTCGAATGGTGATGGGTGTCAACAAACCCAAAGGATCGAAGGCAGTCTGCACTTTGCTCAGCAAAGACCTCCTGGTCAGCTTCCCTTCCCCATCAGGCTTCCTCTTTAGCCTAAGTCTGTCTTCCTTGATTTCCCACTCCAGTCCCAACACCGATGTTACCTCAGGCACTGAGTAGCCAGTATAGTCACGTTCCACCATGCCCCGCAACGTTGGATTGTTTGTCACCCATTCTCTCAATGGCATGTTAGCCGAGAGCATCTCCTGATTAGACTCTCGGTAAATATCCATCAACAGCCTTTCATCTGAGGTGGTACCCTGCATGTTGTCTACATAAAATAGGGTCTTCAGTAATTCTTTAAGCGGGCTGTTACAGTTCACAAGGTGGTAGTCTATGGTAGCCTGTAATAGGAATGGTGAACTAGTGGCACCAAACAACACTGCCCTGAATCTATAGGTATCATACCCTTGCTTGGGCATCTCCCTGTTAGCCAACCACAAGAACCTTGTGTAGTCCCTATCCTGTGGCTGCAACCCAATACGTAGGAAGGCTTTGCTAATGTCTGCCGCATAGGCGTACTGTTCCGTCCTGAATCTCAACAACACATCTGCTAATTTCTGCGTCAGGGAGGGCCCTGTGAGCAGACAGTCGTTCAACGATGGCTCTCGGGGACTCGCCTGCGAGCTGCAGTTGAAGACTACTCTGATGGGAGTGGTTACCGACTCCTTGGTGACTGCCATGTGTGGAAGATAATGGGTGTTTTCCCCAGGGCTGGCATTGGGCACTTTCTCGATGAACCCAAGGGCCAGCTGTTCCTTGATAATATCATCATATTTCCCCACCAGACCCTTCTTGGTCAGGCTGTTCACCAATGAATTCAACTGACCACGTGCCCTCTTGAAATTAGTGGGCAGCGTTGGGTGGCCCGGTTTCCATGGGAGTCGCACCCAATACTGTCCGTCCCTGAACTGCACATGGTTCAAGTAATCTCGATATGTCTCTTCGTGTTCGGGGGGCGGCTGGTCTCCTTTAATCCCTACTACATCCAGGTCCCATAGTTTATGGACCGGCTCACTGTCGGATATGCCAACTTGCGCCTCTGACAGGCCTTCGTGCACACCAATCCGCATCACCAGTACAGCCTCAGTCGCTGTAATACCAGAGCCCTCCTTTCCCGGGGTCGCAGGGAAGTGAGCTGGTAGTCTGCCTCCTACGATGTACCCCGCTGGAGTCCTGTACAGGCCCACACCTTCTTTGATAACCCTTCTCGTAGACACGAACTCGTCTAGGTAATCCCCTCCTACCAAGATGCCTACATTACTAACATTGTCTGTAGCAATGTCTGGTTCTGCTAGCTTCACACCCAACTCCCTCAAACGTTTGACTGCTGCAGCCAGTCCCCTAGTGGTAATGATATTGGGCAGCCTCTTCACCATCAAGGCTGAAATTTCCCGTCGATGCCCGGCTAACCTGACCGTCACATTCACTACTGGATAAGACCTGCGTGGGACTTCCCCACCAAACCCTTCCACCTTCATGTCAACTTTACCAACTGTCTCCAGCTTCAACCTAGTGGCTAGACTCTCCGCTATGAAGGATCTCTGTGCCCCACTGTCGAAGAACAAACGGGTTGTTTCAGACTTCTTCCCGTTCGCGACCACCGCCATTATGGTGGGCAAGGCCACCGAGCCTTGAAACTGCTCACCAGAACAAATTCTCGGTGCCGTACTCACCACACTCATCGCCACTTCTGACTTGTTCTTGCTCTCCGCCCTTTCTTGCGGTTTGCTCTCCTTAACTTGTGCTAATCCGGCATCATTAGGACACAGTGCACTGTGGTGCTTTCCCTTCCGGCAGCCCCGACACTCCCTGAGCATGATGTTACAGTCCCTGGCAAAATGTTCTCCACAACACTTGAAACAAAGTCTCAACTCTCTTAGCCGTTGAACCCTTTGGTTATAGGTGGTGAAGCTTGAACACCCTGAACTAGCGTGTTCTTCATCACAAAACACGCACCGTCTCATACTGGCCGCTTTGGTGGCTTCTCCCTTGGCCCTGTGGGTGGAGGGCTCGCCCTGGGCATAATACGTGCCTACTTTAGTGGGAGGTGGTTTAGGTCTATCTCTCGAATGTCTGGGGAAGTCGACCGACTTCTCCTTGGTAGGTAATTTCTCCCCCTGACCTATGCTCAGGTGAGATACGAGATCCCCTAACCCTTCAACAATTTGGTTTATCGTGAACCTATTCGTCCGATGTTTTAAGTGTAACTCATGCACTGTCGTGCTAGCCAGTTTCCTCTGAATCACCTGGCTAAGGATCCATTTTGAATCATTCTCATCATGCAAATCTCTGAAACTATTGGTCAAGCTCATAACCTCAATACGGAACTTCTCTAGACTTTGACGGTCATGTCGGCAAGCCTCTAGATCCAACAACCGATAAAGTATAGCTACCTTTATCTCCTCAGTGTTGCCAAACATGTCTTCTAATTGGTCTTTGGCATGTTGGTAATTAGTGTCAGTAATCGGGTAGTGCCGGACCAGATCTAAGGCTTTACCCTTGAGCTGCGACCGCAAATACTGCAACTTGACGGCATCTGACAAATCATTTCTGTCATCTATCTGGGCTCTAAACTGATCCCAGAAAGCAATGTACTCTGTTAAGGTTCCGTCAAACGTTGGTAAATTCAACTGGGGCAATCTGGGCAACACATTAACAGGCGTGCTGTTGTTCGTGTTCTTTGAAACATTTGCTGCCCCTGCTGTACCGGCCTTCAAAGTCTTTATTAACTGCCTGCAGAGTCTCATCTCTGCTTTACACTCTGCCCTTCGTTCGTCATAGTCTGTCCGTGCTACTTCGACCGTATATTCAGACTCACCTGTAGTATAGGCCTCTGTCTCATAAAGGATAAATGATCTCTCAAAGGCCTCCAGTCTTTGCTCCAAAGGTTTCAGGCAACTCTCTAGTTCCTCCCAGTCTACGTCCTGATCTTGCCTGGCCATACGACACTCCTCACATGCTTTGCTCAGGCGCCCCTTATAGGCTCCCATAGACCGCTTTAATTGACTTAGAGCTGGGACAGCTGGTACTGCATCTTCACCTACCATAGTTGCGGTTTAGTTAAGATCACGGTGCTAATTTGTATTTCAGTTAGCCCACCCCACAGCACAAACGGTATTAGGTGAGAATGAACGAGTCTCAAGGCTTCTCAACAAGCTTAACAATTCCCTTTATTAATTTGACTCTACTCTGAATCAAAAATGTACACTGTTAGCTCTCAAATCCCAATCAAAAATGTGTATCGATGTGAAAGCTTAATCTAGCACTCAACTGTACAATGCCAGCAAATAATTACAGGACTTAACCTAGTCTCAGGTGTAATTCACAAATCCCACATTAACATGAATCAAAGATGATGAAAATCACAATAAAAGTGCAGTATACAAATTAAATCACTTGGTTAACACAAGTAAATTCAACAATTCAACTTGTGAAACAGTAAATAAATAATGTATGTAAACAGCTTGGCCTAACTGTGCCCAGCTTACTCTGTTTTAGCGTGGATGGTTGGATAAGGTAAATCCTAACCTAGCTAGTGTGCTATAACTTAAACCTGGCTTTATAACTCCCTGTAAATAATAACTAGGTTAAATCTGTCCTAGCTACTATAACCTTTTGTAAATATTGCACAAGCCTAGCCTAACTGTGGCTACCTTGCAAATCCACTGTAAGTAATTAACACACAAGTCTCCTACTCTGGATTACTTGTAATCACTGTAAATAATTAAATTCACAAGCTTCTCTAGCCTACCTGGCCTGCCTGTAAATTACTGCAACTAACAACTTCTGTGTATAGTCAGCTTGGCCTAGCCTCTGAGTAACTTTGACCTAGGTGTGCTAACTTAACCTAACTTTTTTAAACTGGTTCCTAACTGTGGCCTAGCTATGATAGCTTAACCTAACTCTGTAAAACTGGTTCTTAACTGTAGCCTAGCTATGATAGCTTAACCTAACTGTGGCCTAGCTATGATAGCTTAACCTAACTCTGTAAAACTGGTTCCTAACTGTGGCCTAGCTATGATAGCTTAACCTAGCTATTCCACATCCGGATTTCGAAGGACCACTTTTGTGAAAATTTGTGTGGACTGCCTCCAAGTGAGTCGCCTACCCTGGCAAACTCTGTTGACACCGAGTTCTGAGGTGGGTACCTCAGCCTCACAAGTGGCTTATAGGACAGATTTTCACAAATGATTGGTATTGCAAGAAACTTTGCATGCATGCACGTATAAAGGACTAACTTACTTGGTGTTGCAGCATATATCCTGATCTTCAACTTCCTAAGCCTAGCTTTAGCCCCTTTGGACTTCCCCTTAGGAACCACGTGCAACCGGGAGCATTAAATCCTGCAATATTCAATCGTTATTAGCGTCCTGCCTGCACCTCAGAAATTCCTATATCCAAGAGGGTATGTATCCCCTAGTATAACTATGCAGACTCAGACGCTAGCTTCAGACGACTCTGAGACGCTGGTACTTACTGGGCATACTCTCTCTGTAGCACGCCGAGCCCTCAGTTAACTCAACTCACAATCTCCTAAATCACTGGCCAGATCCTACGGGAAAAGGTGAATATCTCGTCTTACTGTATGGGCTGATGGAGGAGATCATCTACGGTACATCGAGGTGTCTCTACCAGATTTCCCCAGGTCTCAGATGTGAAGACACGTGGGGGCGCCGCCTGATGTTCACGGCACGTCTTGTCCAGTCGAAGTCTATCGTAAGAAGGACGCTATTCTGTCTTTGTGACCTGCGCCCCGCCAATCAAGCTAGGGCTGCCAGTTCTCCCTAGCTAACTTATCCTAGTGTTTGCCTACATTATCGGCCTATTACTACCTATGTTAAGGTCTTAGGTCTACTCTATCATTATCTACAGATGCCTTAGTAAACCTAATATGAGTGTACTACCAGTATTACTACCTACTCCTTCCCTGAAGAGTAAATCTATAAATTAAATAAGCTTACCAACAACCGCCAACCAGAGAATGCCTTGTTTGGGAGGGTTTAAGGGGCCGCTCGGCTCAGACGGCCATACGCTCATGCTGGATCTGAGCTGTGGAACTATTTGGACCAAATAAATTTCCACAGAAGGTTTAGAAGATGTCAGGAGTTGGTTGGGTAGGGTGGTACAGAGGGTGGGAGGCAGAGGAGTGCAGGTCCTGCGTGCGTTAAGTCTCGACATCGGTGGATTAGACCAGGACGTTGAACGGGCTTTAGATTATATTATCGTGGATTACATTTATATTTCGTGGGTAATGCGGGGAAAAGGGGTCAGTGAGGTGAGAAGGCGTGTCCTTGCAATAACGTTTTATCGTACAATGTGTAGGAATAGGGAATTGTATGGGAGGAGGTGGGATAAGGGTTTTTCGGACGGTTATAAAAGGCTCACTCTTGAAACCCTTGTGAATCTGTGATAAATATACGGGCATGCCGAATAAGTTGTCGTGTAGGTCAGTGGGCAATAGCTGGCTCGTCTCTTGGGGGGAAGGATGTGAGTTGCGTGAGTATGAGTTTGGGCATGAATGTTTTTTAGTTGTTATGGATGTGTGGTTGTAGATTCAGGGGTTAGGGTTACTTATTGTACCTTTTGTGTACAAAATGACTGGGGTGCCTTTATATATTTGTTATGTTTTTGATGCTTCCTTTGTGTAAAGACTCGTTGTATTCTTGAGTCACTACTTTTCTTAGTTTTGTTTTTGATTGTGTTATGGAGGTCCAGATATTTGGGTATATAAACGTGCATATATATGTATGTATGTGTATGTATGTATATATGTGTAATATATATATATATATATATATATATATATATATATATATATATATATATATATATATATATATGCATGTTTTATCCCTTCCCTGTTACTGTTCAATTAGTCTGTGAGTCACCAAAGTATTAAAGGGATATAACACGCGTACATTACCCTGAGTCGTCCAATTGTATCCTATAAATATGTAGCAACATTATGATTTTTGTTTGTGATTCAAACGTAGTTCATAGGTATCAAGATTGAACACTTATGGAATGGATGGAAATTGCTGACGATTAATATGATCGTCAATTTATATAATATTTATTATGTTAATGAATTTGTGTTAGAGTAAATCATTGAATTTGTGTCTAAGTTGGAATTTCTATAATCAATTGTATATTTTGTATGCAAGTTACATAAACTATTGTTTAAACATTAATGTAACATGTTTGTATGATGTGCATGTAGGTTATAATGGGTTAAGTGGGGTTTCCACCAGTGTTATATTTGTTACGCAAACAGTTATATCTTTTGGTATTGTGTGTGTTTAGTGAAACGTACGTATGCATGACTTATGCATTTTATGGTGTGTTTGTCGTATATATCTATACGTATTAGTTACAAAGATTTTTTTTTCTGGTATTTATGGTGTGTATCTTGTTGTACTCTATAGATTATGTATGGTGATGCTATTTAATTTTTAAGCAGCCTTGTATTTATGATGTTTTAAATAAAATATAAAAAAAAAATCAGGTAGGGTGATCTACCAGGAGTATTGCTGTTTATTCCTTTCTTTTGTTTGCTGGTTACCAGTAATGATTTTGGCATTTATCACTCTTTCCATTCTTAAATGTTATATTATCATGACCCTTGGTAACCAGTTTATTTTTTCTTATTACCAGCTCTGTTCCTGGCGTGGTCATCCAGGATAGACGCCAGATAAAGGAGCAAGACATTTGTTAATGGGACTTATTAACATTATTCTACTACTACTGGCTCTTACCTGTTTTACTTGTGGTGCTCCATCCAAATGGTAGAGATTCCAAAACATCGGACTATCACCATCCGCCCAGGATAACCTACATCATTAATATCAGAAGATCTATCCAGGGACTTACCTACTCCTGCACCACTACAAGAACCGAAGGCCATTTTTTTTTTATATTTATATTTTAAGTAAAATCATCAAAAGTCATTATTCTTATTTTTCCTAGTCGTTTCTTTATGTATTTATTTTTCCATTAGTTTCTTTTGTTCAGATGGAAGGCGTTCCACTGACATAAGGTTTGCCAGGCGCCCATATGCCGCAGCAGTTATTTGGTTAATGTGGGCTTCCGGCGATGTGCTAGGCGTTATACTCACCCCCAGTTCTTTCTCCTTGAGTGAAGTTAGCAATCTTTGGCCGCCTAGCCTATACTGTGTCTGCGGTCTTCTTTGCCCTTCCCCGATCTTTATGACTTTGCATTTGCCAGGGTTAAATTCTAGGAGCCAGTTGCTGGACCACTCGTCCAGCCTGTCCAGGTCTTTTAGTAGACCTGCCTGGTCTGCATCTGATTTACTTATTAACTTCACATCATCTGCAAATAAGAACACCTCTGAGTCTATCCCTTCCATCATGTCATTCACATATACCAAGAATAGCACTACCCCTAGGACTGACCCTTGTGGGATCCGGTTCGTCACAGGCACCCACTGTGATACCTCATCATGTACCATGACTCGCTGTTGCCTCCCTCTCAGGTATTCTCTGATCCATTGCAGTGTCCTTCTTGCTAAACGTTCCTGATCCTCTAGCTTCTGCACTAATCTCTTGTGAGGAACTGTGTCGAAGGCCTTCCTGCAGTCCAAGAAAATGCAATCGACCCCCCCCCATCCCTTTCATGCCTTACTTCAGTTACCTTGTCATAAAACTCCAGTACCTGGAGTTTACCTGGAGAGAACTCTGGGGGTCAACGCCCCCGCGGCTCGGTCTGTGACCAGGCCGCCTGGTGGATCAGAGCCTGATAAACCAGGCTGTTACTGCTGGCTGCATGCAATCCAATATACGAGCCACAGCCCGGCTGGTCAGGTACCGACTTTAGGAGCTTGGCCAGTGCCAGCTTGAATACAGCCAGGGGTCTATTGGTAATCCTCCTTACGTATGCTGGGAGGTAGTTGCACAGTCTCGGGCCCCTGACACTTATTGTATTGTCTCTTAACGTGCTAGTGACACCCCTGCTTTTCATTGGGGGGGATGTTGCATCGTCTGCCGAGTCTTTTGTTTTCGTCGTGAGTGATTTTCGTGTGCAAGTTCCGTACTAGTCCCTCTAGGATTTTCCATGTGTATATAGTCATGTATCTCTCCCGCCTGCGTTCCAGGGAGTACAGGTTCAGGAACTTCAAGTGCTCCCAGTAATTGAGGTATTTTATCTGTTATGCGTGCCATGAATGTTCTCTGTACATTTTCTAGGTCAGCAATTTCACCTGCCTTGAAAGGTGCTGTTGGTGTGCAGCAATATTCCAGCCTAGATAGAACAAACGATCTGAAGAGTGTCATCATGGGCTTGGCCTCCCTAGTTTTGAAGGTTCTCATTATCCATCCTCTCATTTTTCTAGCAGATGCGATTGGTACAATGTTATGGTCCTTGAAGGTGAGATCCTCCGACATGATCACTCCCAAGTCTTTGACATTGATTTTTTGCTCTATTTTGTGGAAGGAATTTTTTTTTTTGTATTCTGATGAAGTTTAAATTTCCTCATGTTTACCATATCGGAGTAATTGAAAGATTTGGTTGATGTCCGCCTGGAGCCTTGCAGTGTCTGCAATGGAAGACAGTCACGCAGATTCGGGTGTCATCTGCAAACGAAGACACGGTGCTGTGGCTGACATCCTTGTCTGTCAGAAATGAGGATGAGAAACAAGATGGGAGCGAGTACTGTGCCTTGTGGAACAGAGCTTTTCACCGTAGCCGCCTCGGACTTGACTCTGCTGACTACTACTGTTTGTGTTCTGTTTGTGAGGAAATTACAGATCAATCTACCAATTTTTCCTGTTATTCATTTAGCACGCCTTTTGTGCGCTATTACGCCATGATCACAAATGTCGAAGGCTTTTGTAAAGTCTGTATATATTACATCTGCATTCTTTTTGACTTCTAGTGCATCTAGGACCTTGTCGTAGTGATCCAGTAGCTGAGACAGAGGAGCGACCTGCTCTAAATCCATGTTGCCCTGGGTTGTGTAATTGTTGGGTATCTAGATGGGTTGCAGTCTTGCTTCTTGTGACCCTTTCAAAGATTTTTATGATATGGGATGTTAGTGCTATCGGTCTGAAGTTTTTCTACCCCCTTTGTGGAGTGGAGCTATGTCTCTTGTTTTTAGTAACTGTGGGACGACCCCCGTGTCCATGCTCCCTCTCCATAGGATGGTAAAAGCTCGTGATAGGGGCTTCTTGCAGTTCTTCATGAACACGGAGTTCTATGAGTCTGGCCCTGGGATAGAGTGCATGGGCATGTCATTTATCGCCTGTTCTAAGTCATTTGGCGTCAGGATAATGTCAGATAGGCATGTGTTAACCAAATTCTGTGGCTCTCATAAAAAATTCATTTGATCTTCGACTCTCAGTCTGGTTAGCGGCTTGCTAAAAACTGAGTCATATTTGGACTTGAGTAGCTCACTCTTTTCTTTGCTGTCATCTATGTAGGGCCCATCTTGTTAAAGTAGGGGCCCAATACTGGATGTTGTTCTCGACTTTGATTTGGCATAAGAATAGAAATACTTTGAGTTTCCCTCGATTTCATTAATGACTTTTAGTTCTTCCCGCGATTCCTTATTCCTATAAGATTCCTTTAGCTTAAGTTCGATGTTTGCTATTTCTCTGACCAGTGACTCCCAACGCATTTCAGATATATTGGCCTCTTTTAGCCGCTCTGTTATTCTTTTCCGTCGCCTGTAAAGGGAGCGCCTGTCTTTCTATTTTATATCTACTCCTCCTTTTTCTTAAAGGAACAAGCCTTGAGCATATATAGAGTGCCACAGAGTTAATCTGTTCTAGACATATGTTGGGGTCTGTGTTGCTTAGTCTATCTTCCCAGCTTACATCGTTTAGGATTTGACTTACTTGGTCCCACTTTGTTCTTGTTATTGAAGTTGAATTTGGTGAAGGCTCCCTCGTGACTAATCTCATTTTGTTGTCTGAACCTCGATTATGTTGTGATCTGAGTATATTGTTTTTGATATGGTGACATTTCGTATCAGATCATTGTTAGTGAAGATGAGGTTTAGTGTATTCTCCAGTCTAGTAGGCTCTATTATTTGTTGGTTTAAGTTGAATTTTGTGCAGAGATTTAAAAGCTCGTGTGTGTGTGTGTGTGTGTACTCACCTATTTGTACTCGCCTATTTGTGGTTGCAGGGGTCGAGTCTTAGCTCCTGGGCCCGCCTCTTTACCGTGTGTGTGTGTGTGTGTGTGAGAGTTCTCGTCAGAGCTGCCTCCTGGTATTATCACTGAAACTACATTATTTGCTGTATTCCTCCATTTTAGGTGCCTCAAGTTGAAATCCCCCAGGAACAAGATGTTGGGGGCAAGAGCTGGCAGATTTTCGAGACAGTGGTCAATTTTCAACAGCTGTTCCTGGAATTCCTGGGATGTTGCATCCGGAGGCTTGTAGTCCACCACAATGACTAGGTTTTGGTTCTCAATCTTTACTGCTAAAACTTCCACTACATCATTTGAGGCATTAAGCAGTTCTGTGCAAACCGGTGACTGCAATGTACAGGCCAACCCCCCCTTTTGCCTGTTCACTCTGTCACATCTGTATAGGTTGTAACCTGGGATCCATATTTCGTTGTCCAAGTGATCCTTTATGTGGGTCTCTGTGAAAGTCGCAAATATTGCATTTGCCTCTGCAAGCAGTCCACGGATGAAAGGTATTTTGTTGTTCGTTGCTGGCTTTAGACCCTGTATATTTGCAAAGAAGAATGTCATCTGACTGGTGGTATTTGTTGTAGATTTGTGACACATGATTTGTCTTCCATGAATCTGTGAAGGCTATCGTTTATAACCTTGTTCCGTTTCAGGTGCTCCACCAATCTCCTCCTGTGTACTTGCCTAGTTGTACTCACCTAGTTGTGGTTGTGGGGGCCGAGTCATAGCTCCTGGCGCTGCCACTTTAACTGGCAGCTACTCACTCTTCCCACTCGGTGAGCTTTATCGTTCCTCTTCTTAAAGCTATGTATGGATCCTGCTTCCACTACATCACTGTGGATGTCTCCTTGATTCTTTCATGCCACTCCTCACACTTATTTGTTATTCCATCTGCATTTGTATACCACATCTTCAACTATTTTCTAAGACTGGGGTCTGGGAGGTATATTGGGGTTGGGGAAGTGGGAGACACGGTAAGGAACCATGGGTGGTTGCTGTGGGGGTGGAGTTTGTAATGCAATGGGTGGGGGCATTGGATATGGGCATTTTGGTTTAGAATGTTTGGTTGCACTGGGGTTGACCTGGTTGGGGGGCTCCTATAGGAAGTTGTGAGGGAAGCTGTATTTGATCTACCTGTGTCTGGGATCTCTTCTCTGTCTCCTCCATCCCCTCTCTTTCCTCCTTTCACCTTTGAACCATCTCTCTGTTTCTGCCTTTCTTCTCGTGTTCTGTCGCGGTCGAGATACACCTTCCTGTACGCCGGCATGTCCCTTAATCTTGTTTTCTCGTGTAGGATCCTGTTCTGAATCGATTCTGCTTTGAAAATCACTTTCACTGGCCAGGTTCTTTTTCTTGCAAACCCCCCTATTCTCCAAAAATTTTCCAGATGGGTCATGTCATCTTCTCCTGTTGCTTTTATGCTTTCAATTGCTTTTTTTTCCATTTGTTTTCTTGCTTCATATGTTTCCCCTTCAACTTCCTGGAGCCCATACACAAAGACTGACCTCATTCTCCCACTGCGTATCTTTGTGTATCCACTCAATTTAATTTCCTCCATTGCAGCTTTCCTTTCCTCAGTTTCCCTATCTATTGTACTTGGGCTCAGTGGCCTGTCACTTTCCCTGGGCTCTGCTGTGGTCTGTTAGGGCCTCCACATATAGTTTAGCTCTTTCATTTACTACAGTCCTCTCTAATAGAGCTTCTACATGCAGTTTTGCTCCTTCTTTCCCTACAGTCCCCATATTTGTGACTGAGGCAGCAGTCTCTGATGTCATTCCCAAAATGTTCTTTAGGCTGTTTCAGATTTTCCAGTTCCTCTTCTAAACTCTGTATCCTAGCCTCTGCTGCTATGACTTGCATCTCCCACTTCCTGCTTTCCATATCTATCCTCTCTTCCATTCTCATGCTAAGTTCTTCTAGTTTCTTTTCCCATTCATGTTCCCTTTTTTGTGAGCTCTGCTGCCCAATCTTCCTTTGCAGATTCATCCTCCTGTCCCTTGGTTTTCCTTCCTGCTCTCTGGCAACCCATTTTTTTTATTTTGATTGCCTCAGAATTTAAAATTTATGTAATTCTGTGTGTTAGGTTAGTAGTGTGTTTGTCAGAGTGTGGGGGGGGGAGGTAGAGGAGGAACTGTGGACAGTGGCTATATGGGAGAAGGGTGGGGAGGGGGATTTAGGGGGGAATATGGGGAGTGAGGAGGAGGGAGAAGCAAGGGGTGAATGGGAGAGGGAGAGGTGAGGGGGAGGAGGGTGAATGAGAGAGGGGGGGAATCAGGGGAAGGAGTGGGGGAGTGTATGTGTGAGTCTGTATATGTGGGTGGGTGTGTGTGTGTGTATGTGTGTGTAATTATGTGTGGGTTTATTGTCTGAAAAGTAGGTGGAATTGTGTGTTGGAGTGTTATGTGGAATCTCAGTGGTCCCTTGCCTAACCACAACCTCTTGTGACCTGACCCCCACCCTCCTGGAGCTTGACCCACACCTACTTACAATGCTGCCCTCTATGCTTGTCCTACCACCTAGGCTTATAGTAACTTACTCGCCTTGTTCCATAGACTAACAATTGCTATTCCTTATTGAGTTCTTGAATGCCTATTCTTTATCGTGCTAGGAGAGTTGGACCATTCACAATCAGCTTAATGGTTAATTGGAACCTGAAGCCCTACACCCAAGCAACCACACATAGGTGATTACAGTACTTGCAATGAAGCTGTAGTAGCCTGTAGATTGTCCAGCTCGATGTGACGACCTGGCATATTTCTTTCACTGGTCACACGATTGTTTCACTTTATTATCTTTCTTGGGTGACACGTGACAACATTGCCTTACCACCCACACTAGCCTGCCCGCTCTGACTGCACCACCACGTTTTACTTTCTAGATCACTTACAAAATTGTGGCTCTCCCCAAACTTATGTGGCTTAGGCAGATTGTAAATCGCTTCAAGGAAATGGTCATTACCCTAACACACTTAGCAGCCCTTACCTGGAGTTTACCTGGAGAGAGTTCCGGGGGTCAACGCCCCCGCGGCTCGGTCTGTGACCAGGCTCCTGGTGGATCAGAGCCTGATCAACCAGGCTGTTGCTGCTGGCTGCATGCAAACTAACGTATGAGCCACAGCCCGGCTGGTCAGGAACCGACTTTAGGTGCTTGTCCAGTGCCAGCTTGAAGACTGCCAGGGGTCTGTTGGCAATCCCCCTTATGTATGCTGGGAGGCAGTTGAACAGTCTCGGGCCCCTGACACTTATTGTATGGTCTCTTAACGTGCTAGTGACACCCCTGCTTTTCATTGGGGGGATGTTGCATCGTCTGCCAAGTCTTTTGCTTTCGTAGTGAGTGATTTTCGTGTGCAAGTTCGGTACTAGTCCCTCTAGGATTTTCCAGGTGTATATAATCATGTATCTCTCCCGCCTGCGTTCCAGGGAATACAGGTTCAGGAACCTCAAGTGCTCCCAGTAATTGAGGTGTTTTATCTCCGTTATGCGTGCCGTGAAGGTTCTCTGTACATTTTCTAGGTCAGCAATTTCACCTGCCTTGAAAGGTGCTGTTAGTGTGCAGCAATATTCCAGCCTAGATAGAACAAGTGACCTGAAGAGTGTCATCATGGGCTTGGCCTCCCTAGTTTTGAAGGTTCTCATTATCCATCCCTGTCATTTTTCTAGCAGATGCGATTGATACAATTTTATGGTCCTTGAAGGTGAGATCCTCCGACATGATCACTCCCAGGTCTTTGACGTTGGTGTTTCGCTCTATTTTGTGGCCAGAATTTGTTTTGTACTCTGATGAAGATTTAATTTCCTCGTGTTTACCATATCTGAGAAATTGAAATTTCTCATCGTTGAACTTCATATTGTTTTCTGCAGCCCACTGAAAGATTTGGTTGATGTCTCCCTGGAGCCTTGCAGTGTCTGCAGTGGAAGACACTCATGCAGATTCGGGTGTCATCTGCAAAGGAAGACACGGTGTTGTGGCTGACATCCTTGTCTATGTCGGATATGAGGATGAGGAACAAGATGGGAGCGAGTACTGTGCCTTGTGGAACAGAGCTTTTCACCGTAGCTACCTGGGACTTTACTCTGTTGACGACTACTCTCTGTGTTCTGTTAGTGAGGAAATTATAGATCCATCGACCGACTTTTCCTGTTATTCCTTTAGCACGCATTTTGTGCACTATTACGCAATGGTCACACTTGTCGAAGGCTTTTGCAAAGTCTGTATATATTACATCTGCATTCTTTTTGTCTTGTAGTGCATTTAGGACCTTGTCGTAGTGATCCAATAGTTGAGACAGACAGGAGCGACCTGTTCTAAACCCATGTTGCCCTGGGTTGTGTAACTGATGGGTTTCTAGATGGGTGGTGATCTTGCTTCATAGGACCCTTTCAAAGATTTTTATGATATGGGATGTTAGTGCTATTGGTCTGTAGTTCTTTGCTGTTGCTTTACTGCCCCCTCTGTGGAGTGGGGCTATGTCTGTTGTTTTTAGTAACTGTGGGACGACCCCCGTGTCCATGCTCCCTCTCCATAGGATGAAAAAGGCTCGTGATAGGGGCTTCTTGCAGTTCTTGATGAACACGGAGTTCCATGAGTCTGGCCCTGGGGGAGAGTGCATGGGCATGTCATTTATCGCCTGTTCGAAGTCATTTGGCGTCAGGATAACATCGGATAGGCTTGTGTTAATCAAATTTTGTGGCTCTCTCATAAAAAATTCATTTTGATCTTCGACTCTGTCTGGTTAGCGGCTTGCTAAAAACTGAGTCATATTGGGACTTGAGTAGCTCACTCATTTCCTTGCTGTCATCTGTGTAGGACCCATCTTGTTTAAGTAGGGGCTCAATGCTGGACGTTGTTCTCGACTTTGATTTGGCATAGAAGAAGAAATACTTTGGGTTTCTTTCGATTTCATTTATGGCTTTTAGTTCTTCCCGCGATTCTTGACTCCTATAAGATTCCTTTAGCTTAAGTTTGATGCTTGCTATTTCTCTGACCAGTTTCTCCCTACGCATTTCAGATATATTGACCTCTTTTAGCCGCTCTGTTATTCTTTTCCGTCGCCTGTAAAGGGAGCGCCTGTCTCTTTCTATTTTACATCTATTCCTCCTTTTTCTTAGAGGAATAAGCCTTGTGCATACATTGAGTGCCACCAAGTTAATCTGTTCTAGGCATAAGTTGGGGTCTGTGTTGCTTAGTATATCTTCCCAGCTTATATCGGTTAGGACTTGGTTTACTTGGTCCCACTTTATGTTTTTGTTATTGAAGTTGAATTTGGTGAATGCTCCCTCGTGACTAGTCTCATTATGTCGGTCTGGGGCTCCACGCATACATGTCTGAACCTCAATTATGTTGTGATCTGAGTATATTGTTTTTGATATGGTGACATTTCTTATCAGATCATCATTGTTAGTGAAGATGAGGTCTAGTGTATTCTCCAGTCTAGTAGGCTCTATTATTTGCTGGTTTAAATTGAATTTTGTGCAGAGATTTAAAAGCTCGTGTGAGTGTGAATATTCATCAGAGCTGCCTCCTGGTGTTATTACTGCAACAATATTATTTGCTGTATTCCTCCATTTTAGGTGCCTTAAGTTGAAATCCCCCAGGAGCAAGATGTTGGGTGCAGGAGCTGGAAGATTTTCCAGACAGTGGTCAATTTTTAACAGCTGTTCCTGGAATTGCTGGGATGTTGCATCCGGAGGCTTGTAGACTACCACAATGACTAGGTTTTGGTTCTCGACCTTTACTGCTAAAACTTCCACTACATTTGAGGCATTAAGCAGTTCTGTGCAAAAAAGTGACTCTGCAATGTACAGGCCAACCCCCCCCCCCTTTTGCCTGTTCACTCTGTCACATCTGTATAGGTTGTAACCTGGGATCCATACTTCGTTGTCCAAGTGATCCTTTATGTGGGTCTCAGTGAAAGCCGCAAACATTGCTTTTGCCTCTGCAAGCAGTCCACGGATGAAAGGTATTTTGTTGTTTGTTGCTGGCTTTAGACCCTATATATTTGCAAAGAAGAATGTCATCGGACTGGTGGTATTGTTGGTACTGGGGGAGGATTTTTTTTCCGGCATTAGTATCTGTATCTGTTGGTTTGGAGTGGAGGCCATCGACTGTGGTTCCACTCCAGGAATGACTGGATTTGGTGTACGATTTCTGCCATTTCCTGCCAGTTTTTTTTTCCTTCCTGGCACTAAAAACTTCTCCCTCTTGAGTGGCTGTGGCTACCCAGGTTTTCCCATGGCCTGGATGTATTGTATCTTTTTGTCCCCTTTAGATGGTGTGCCTGGCAATTTAAGTTATAGCACAGTCTTTCCTGTACTGAAGAGGTACACAGTTCAGGGTGAAAAAGCTTACAGGAAGGGAGTTTGCAGTTTCCTGTTGTCATATGGGCATGACATTTTCTAGGGTGGTCATAGTTGCACGTCCCATCTGTTTTTTTCGGATTTCCCATGCCTGCAGATACCAAGTGCATAGTATGTGCACAGGCTTGGTTTCCGTTTGCCTTGGGTTTCTGTGACTGTATTCCCTGTTGGTGCATGTTTCCCTGTCTTATTCCTATCCTCCATAGCACCAACAATGGAGATCTCACCAGTTGTTTTTGGTAATATATCCTCACTATTGCTAGTGGAGTCCTCTTGTTTGCTATTTCCTGTGGTATTTCTAGTTTGCAATCTTAGTTTTATCATACCTTTGACTACACTTGTTTCCCTACTACGGCTCCTGTCCCCTATGAGGTCATTTATATTTATTCCTTCCTGCGTATAATTCCCGACTACCTGGACAAAATCTCCAGCTTCACCATTACTGTCTCCCAGGACAGCACCTCCAGCTTCACCATTACTGTCTCCCAGGACAGCACCTCCAGCTTCACCATTACTGTCTCCCAGGACAGCACCTCCAGCTTATTTATTTATTTATTTATTTAGTAATTTAAGCATACATACAGAGGTACAAAAAATACAGGTAAGAGCAGTATGCCAAAGCCACTTATATGCATAGCATTACGGGCTGGCTTAAAATTAACTTAAGATTAACTAAGCAATGATGAAATCAGTGATAAAACATTATTGTAAACAGATAACTATAAAGCACAAATGAGTATTACAAAGACAGGTCATATGGTTGCTTGCATTGCTGTACATTCAGTCGAATGGAGTATTCTGTTAGGTAGTGTATTTAAAAAAATAATAAAGTTAGATTGGGTCCTAGGTTTAACATTTGTGTGATATAATTGTGAGTAACATATAGGATATACAATTTATAAGGTTCAGTTATTCAGTATTTATTTGGTTTTGGGTGAGTAAGTGATCTTTGAGAAGAAACTTGAATTTATAAACAGGTAGTGTTTCTTTTATATTTACAGGTAATGAATTCCAGATTTTAGGGCCTTTTATGTGCATTGAGTTTTTGCATAGCGTGAGATGGACACGAGGAACATCAAAGAGTGATCTGTGCCTTGTGTTATGGTCATGTGTTCTGTTGAGGTTGGCAAGGAGATGTTTGAGGGGAGGGTTAATATCAGAGTTAAGTGTTCTATGTATGTAATAGGTGCAATAATAAGTATGGATGTTTTGTATGGTGAGTAGGTTGAGTGTTCTGAATATTGGTGGAGTGTGTTGCCTGTAGTGAGAATTTGTTATCATTCTAACTGCAGCCTTTTGTTGGGTAATTAGTGTTCTGAGATGGTTAATTGTTGTTGAGCCCCATGCACAAATTCCATAGGTGAGATAGGGGTAAATAAGAGAGTGATAAAGGGCCAGGAGGGCTGACTGTGGAACATAGTACCGTATCTTCGATAGTATGCCTACAGTCTTGGAAATTTTCTTAGAAATTTGTTGTATATGTGTATGAAAGTTGAGTCTATTATCGAGGTGGATTCCTAGGAATTTTCCCTCTGTTAGCTTTGTGACAGGTGATCCGTTTATTGTTATGTTAAGAGGTACATCTGTAGCTCTGTTACCAAACTGAATGAAGTAGGTTTTGTCAATGTTTAGTGTAAGTTTGTTAGTCCTCATCCAGGTAGATATTTTCTGTAATTCGGTGTTTACAGTATTGGCTAGCGTGACTGGGCTCGGGTGAGAGAAGACTTATGTAGTGTCATCTGCAAAAAGTGTGGGTTTGAGTAATTGCGAAGCATTTGGTAGGTCATTTATGTATAGGAGAAAGAGAAGAGGGCCAAGGACACTTCCCTGTGGGACACCAACTGTAATTGGTTGTGTGGAAGAGCTTGCCCCATTTGCGTACACATATTGGCTTCTGTTGCTGAGGTAAGACTTGAGGTAGTTGAGGGAGTGCTCTCTAATACCATAGTGTGACAATTTTACGTGGAGCAAGTCATGGTCAACTGTATCAAAAGCTTTACGTAAGTCAATGAAGATCCCCAGTGGGACTTCTTTTTTCTCTATTGCAGTGTATATATGTTCTAGTATGTGTATAATAGCATCATTAGTATTTTCATTAGGCCTGAATCCAAATTGGCAGGGGTTGAGAATGTTTTGGGAGATGAGGTAGGAGTAGATTCGTTTATGAATTAATTTTTCGAAGATTTTTGAGAGAGGGTGTAAATTGGATATTGGCCTATAGTTATTCAACTCTGTTTGGTCTCCTCCTTTATGGATCGGGGTGACCCTTGCTATTTTGAGAACTGTAGGGAAGGTGGAGGATTCAATGGATTTGTTAAAGAGTGTTGCTTCACCATTACTATCTCCCAGGACAGCACTATCAGCCCCACATTTACTGACTACCAGGACATCACCTCCAGCCTTACAGTTTCTGACTACATGGCCAGTATCAAGGGCAGTACCATTCAGCCCAGACTTTATTTGTTCCCAGCTGTTGTAGAAAGCTTCCAGGTTGTCTATGAAAGCAGCTTTGATGTTATCCTCTTTTAATACCCTTGTGATTTTAGTCCACAGATTTATCTCATTTGGGCATACCCAAAAACACTTCCCTGTTTTAATACTGCTTGTAGATTGCTCTTGGATATCTGCACAAGGGGCGTGACACCAATTTATCCATGTGGAAGCCCGTTTGTTTGATTGACTGCAGACTACACAGAGCTTCATAATGATTTGAATGGTTGATTTACTGTAATTCTACTAGCAACCTCTTGAATATTCTATTAATAACCTCCTTAAATGAAGCTCTAGCTATTTGCATTTCTATTTCTATCTGTACTTGTATATTGGACAGCTTACCATGTATGTTCCTGAGTTATATTTATTGTTTGTGTTTGATAAGGGCGCCTACAACCCCATCCGTTTACAGTCTGCTTTATTGTCCAACGAATCCGTTTGAAACCAGTCAAGGGTTCGGACCATCAAGGGTTCGGACCAGTCAAGGGTTCGGACCAGTCGATCTGATCTGATCAGAGGGTCACTTATTTAAAACATACTGGTCGGTGATTTGGGCTAACACATGAAGGATCTACTGGAAATTATCTAACCGAGTAATATGTGATTTGATTGATACAAAAGTATAACTTGCGTGTTGAAGAAACCGGTGATTTCTGGCAGCTCCTACAATGACGAACGGTCGAGCCTCAACCCTTGTTTATCAATCGCTGTATCTAGCTTTTCTAGGTTTTTTTCGTCTCCACCACAATAAATGCTATATTATCACTATAGTTGACTGGTGGAAATTTTCGAGGAAGGGCGCTTTTTCTGTAGTAATAATTGCTTCTCGCAGGAGGGAGAGATACATGATTATATACACCTGGAAAATCCTAGAGGGACTAGTACCGAACTTGCACACGAAAATCACTCACTACGAAAGCAAAAGACTTGGCAGACGATGCACCATCCCCCCAATGAAAAGCAGGGGTGTCACTAGCACGTTAAGAGACCATACAATAAGTGTCAGGGGCCCGAGACTGTTCAACTGCCTCCCAGCACACATAAGGGGGATTACCAACAGACCCCTGGCAGTCTTCAAGCTGGCACTGGACAAGCACCTAAAGTCAGTTCCTGATCAGCCGGGCTGTGGCTCGTACGTTGGTTTGCGTGCAGCCAGCAGCAACAGCCTGGTTGATCAGGCGCTGATCCACCAGGAGGCCTGGTCACGGACCGGGCCGCGGGGGCGTTGACCCCCGAAACTCTCTCCAGGTAAACTCCAGGTAATATTGCGACCGCTGGTAACTACAGGTTATATGAAATTCACAGTATACGTCTGGTATTTCAAGAAAAAAAAAACTAATGAAAGTCACTCCACTCCACTAAGTACCATTATAATACTGGTTAGATGCTACTACAACACTGTATTCTGCTATTCACTGGTATCACTAGATTATATGCGAGTACACTAGCAGGCCAGGAAGATTATTAAAAACAGCTGACCTGTGGTAAGTTTCTGGCGACTTCTGGCACCTGCCTCTATAGGCTTATCACTTCATTTACAAATTCACCTGTTTTCAAATGACAATTTAGCCTTTATCATCAATATACTAGGGAGCCACTGTAGTATACACTATACACTATGTATACACAATGCTATCAGGGAGACTTTCTTTCCTCTGACAAAGAAAAGTTCTATTATTATTATTTTGCACACGGAACACAGGCCTAAGATTCCCCTCTGGCAGTAAACTCTGCTAGGTAGTGCACACTAATTCTCCTTTTTTGACTCAGTATATAATGTTTTCCGCCCAAGATTGGTTCCAGGCGCTAGAGGGATGTATCGTATAGGATTGATGGCACAAATTAAAGTTCTAGCACGAAAGAGCCCGGTGGCCCGGTGGCCCGGTGGCCTGGTAGCTAAAGCTCCCGCTTCACACACGGAGGGCCCGGGTTCGATTCCCGGCGGGTGGAAACATTTCGACACGTTTCCATACACCTGTTGTCCTGTTCACCTAGCAGCAAATAGGTACCTGGGTGTTAGTCGACTGGTGTGGGTCGCATCCTGGGGGACAAGATTAAGGACCCCAATGGAAATAAGTTAGACAGTCCTCGATGACGCACTGACTTTCTTGGGTTATCCTGGGTGGCTAACCCTCCGGGGTTAAAAATCCGAACGAAATCCTATCCTATCCTAAGAGCGACCGTGAAAACACGAGAAAACCCCCGGAGCACAACGAGGCACGCTGACACGCTTAGTCACTTGTGTATGCGTGTATGCGTGTGTGTGTGTGTGTGTGTGTGTGTGTGTGTGTGTGTGTGTGTGCACGTGCGCGTGCGTGAGTGTGTGTGTTCTCACCTATTTGTGGTTGCAGGGGTCGATTCTTAGCTCCTGGCCCAGCCTCTTCACTGGTTGCTACTGGGTCCTCTCTCCCCCTGCTCCATGAGCTTTATGAAACCTCGTCTTAAAACTATGTATAGTTCCTGCCTCCACTACGTTACTTTCTAGGCTATTCCACTGCCTGACAACTCTATGACTGAAGAAATACTTTCTAACATCCCTTTGACTCATCTGAGTCTTCAACTTCCAATTGCGACCTCTTGTTTCTGTATCCCCTCCCAGGAACATCCTGTCTTTGTCCATTTGTGCAGTATTTTGTATGTCGATATCATGTCTCCCCTAACACTTCTGTCCTCCAGTGTCGTCAGGCTGATTTCCTTAACCTTTCTTCATAGGACATTTCCCTTAGCTCTGGAACTAACCTTGTCGCAAACCTTTGCACTTTCTCTAATTTCTTGACGTGCTTGATCAAATGCGTACTCCAGTATGGACCTGACGTACACGGTGTACAGTGTCTTGAACGATTCCTTACTAAGGTATCGGAACGCTGTTCTCAGGTTTTCCAAGCACCCATATGCTGCAGCAGTTATCTGGTTGATGTGTGCTTCGGTGTTATACTCACCCCAAGATCTTTCTCCTTGAGCGAGGTTTGCAGTCTTTGGCCACCTAGCCTATACTCCATCTGCGGTCTTCTGTGCCCTTCCCCGATCTTCATGACTTGGCATTTGGCAAGGTTAAATTCGAGAAGCCAGTTGCTGGACCAGGTGTCCAGTCTGTGCAGGTCTCTTTGAAGTCCTGCTGATCCTCATCTGATTTAATTCTCCTCATTAACTTCGCATCATCTGCGAACAGGGACACTTCTGAGTATTACCCTTCCATCACAGACCCTGAGCTGCTTTGGGGATTAGCGTGGATGGTTACAAAGCATGGCTTGCTTCTGCAGTGTTTTAAAAATTGAGGTTGGAGAGTTGAAAGAGGAGGTCTTGCTTCTCCAGGAGGAGATTAGGAGGCTGAAGGTCCACCTCAATGGGTCTGGGAGAGTGTGAGAGGTGGCTGGAGTTGTGGGGAATGAGGCTTCTAGCAGTGAGCTGCAGTCTGTCTCCGGCTGTGAGGAGGCTGTAGGTGGGGAGGTAGCAACGACTACCAGCAATGAGGTGCAGTCCAGCACCTGCTACAAGTGGCGAATGGTTCCCAGTAATGGGAGGAGAATCAGAATAAGGAAAGTTAAGAGTGAAGATCTGAAGGTAGGAAATCGCTTCTCTGTTCTTCAGGATGAATGTACTTCAGTGGCCAGTGAAGGTAAGAGTACTACTGCCCCTGCTAACAGAGGTAAGCGCATTCTTGTGGTTGATGACTCTCAGGTAAGATATATTGGCCGTGCTTTTTGTAATAGGAATAAGAAGATGAGAGATAGTGTGCTTCCCTGGAGCTGGTGTTGGGGACATAGTTAACAGGCTGGATAATATCATGTCAGGTAATGGGAACAAGCCCATTATCTGTCTCAGTGCTGGTGGAAATGATATTGGGAAGGGTAGGAGAGAAGAGCTGCTAGATAAGTACAGGTCAGCTATAGATTTCATTAAGTCTAAGGGAGGGGTCCCAATCATATGTAGCATCTTGCCTAGAAGGGGAGTAGGAAATGAATGGTTGTCTAGGGCAATTGGTGTAAATTGCTGGCTAGACAGATTCTGCAAGGAACTTGCAATCCCATTCATTGACAACTGGAACAACTTTTATGGTAAACATGGGGCTGGGGTGGTAGCACTTGCAAACTCAATTGAGAAGGCCATTGGTGAAATGCCTATGATTTTAAACTGATAGAAGATAGAGGTATGGGTGTATGTGGGAAACAAGCAGGTTGCAACACTAGGGTTGGAAACAGTAAATGTATAAAAGGCATTCAGCATGAAGTTATAAATAAAAACAATAGATCAGGTCAGCAAACAAAGGGGGACAGCAGAGGGCAGCAAGGGACTAGCTCCCTTAAGGTTTACTATACTAATAGCAGGAGTGTAAGAAATAAGATAGATGAGCTAAGATGAATTGCAAGTGCAGAAAACATAGATATTATTGCTATAACAGAGACCTGGCTCAATCTGAAAGATAGAGAGATGCACTCTGAATGTCACATACAAGGCTATAAATTATTCCACACTGACAGGGTCAACAGGAAGGGTGGTGGAGTAGCGATGTATGTCAGAGACAATTTAAATTGTTGTGTTAGACAAGATATAAAATTAGAAGCGTCAGCCACTGAATCTGTTTGGTTACAGCTTCTCGAGGGCCGAGAAAAACTAATTTTGGGTGTGCTTTACAGGGCCTCAAATCTTGATAGGGAGCGCAGTAAACTTCTATGGGACGAAATTCGTAAGGCATCTACATACGAAAATGTTGTGCTAATGGGAGATTTCAACTATAGACAGATTGACTGGAGCAATTTGACAGGAAATTTAGAGTCAGGTGACTTTCTTGATACGATCCAGGATTGTTTTTTAAAACAGTTTGTGACAGAGCCAACTAGGGGAAATAACCTCCTTGACTTGGTTCTTGCCAGTAGGGAAGCACTAATTAATAATCTTGAGGTTAATGATGAGCTTGGGGAAAGTGATCACAAATCACTCAGTTTTAATATATCATGGAATTCCCCTAATAATGGCAATCAAGTCTCTGTCCCTGACTTTCGCTTGGCTGATTTCATAGGACTGAAAAATTACTTAGGTGGGCTGAACTGGAATGACCTGACTAAGGTCAGGTAGGTGGTGATGGTTGCCGATATGACGCTTTCCAGGGCATAGTTCTAGCTGCTCAGTCAAATTATGTTCCAAATAGGAAAATCAGATCAAACAAAAATGATCCTAAATGGATGAACAATAGATTAAAATATCTGTTTGGTCAAAAGAGAGGCATATATAGGCAAATCAAAAGAGGAGAGGGGCAATTAAGAAATCGATATATTCAGTTAAAGAGAGAAACAAAAAAGGAATTAGAAAAGCAAAAAGAAATTATGAGGTTAAAGTTGCAAGAGAATCGAAGACTAACCTAAAAGGATTCTTTCAGGTATACAGAAGTAAGATCAGGGACAAGATAGGCCCACTCAAAAGTTCCTCGGGTCAGCTCACTGACAGTGATAAGGAAATGTGTAGAATTTTTAACACATACTTCCTCTCAGTTTTTACACAGAAGGATACCAGCGATATTCCAGAAATGATAAATTATGTGGAACAGGACGATAATAAACTGTGCACGATTAGGGTCACAAGTGACATGGTCCTTAGGCAAATAGATAAATTAAAACCTAACAAATCCCCAGGCCCTGATGAACTGTATGCAAGGGTTCTAAAGGAATGTAAAGAGGAGCTTAGCAAATCTTTGGCTAATCTTTTCAACACATCACTACAAACTGGCATGGTGCCAGATAAGTGGAAAATGGCAAATGTGATACCTATTTTCAAAGCAGGTGACAGGTCCTTAGCTTCGAACTATAGACCAATAAGCCTAACCTCCATAGTGGGAAAATTTATGGAATCAATAACTGCCGAGGCAGTTCGTAGCCACCTTGAAAAGCATAAATTAATCAACGAATATCAGCATGGTTTCACAAAGGGGCGTTCCTGCCTTACGAATTTATTAACTTTTTTCACAAGGTATTTGAGGAGGTAGATCATGGTAATGAATATGATATTGTGTATATGGACTTCAGTAAGGCTTTTGACAGGGTCCCACATCAGAGACTATTGAGGAAAATTAAGGCACATGGAATAGGATGAGAATTTTTTTCCTGGATAGAGACATGGTTGACAAACAGGCAGCAGAGAGTTTGCATAAATGGGGAGAAATCAGAGCGGGGAAGAGTCACGAGCGGTGTTCCACAGGGGTCAGTGTTGGGCCCCCTGCTGTTCACAATCTACATAAACGACATAGATGAGGGCATAAAGAGCGACATCGGCAAGTTTGCCGATGACACCAAAATAGGCCGTCGAATTCATTCTGACGAGGACATTAGAGCACTCCAGGAAGATTTGAATAGACTGATGCAGTGGTCGGAGAAGTGGCAGATGCAGTTTAATATAGACAAATGCAAAGTTCTAAATGTTGGACAGGACAATAACCATGCTACATATAAACTAAATAATGTAGATCTTAATATTACGGATTGCGAAAAAGATTTAGGAGTTCTGGTTAGCAGTAATCTGAAACCAAGACAACAGTGCATAAGTGTTCGCAATAAAGCTAATAGAATCCTTGGCTTCATATCAAGAAGCATAAATAATAGGAGTCCTCAGGTTGTTCTTCAACTCTCTACATCCTTGATTAGGCCTCATTTAGATTATGCTGCACAGTTTTGGTCACCGTATTACAGAATGGTTATAAATGCTCTAGAAAATGTACAAAGGAGGATGACAAAGTTGATCCCATGTATCAGAAACCTTCCCTATGAGGATAGACTAAGGGCCCTGAATCTGCACTCTCTAGAAAGACGTAGAATTAGAGGGGATATGATTGAGGTGTATAAATGGAAGACAGTAATAAATAAAGGGGATGTAAATAGTGTGCTGAAAATATCTAGCCTAGACAAGACTCGCAGCAATGGTTTTAAGTTGGAAAAATTCAGATTCAGGAAGGATATAGGAAAGTACTGGTTTGGTAATAGAGTTGTGGATGAGTGGAACAAACTCCCAAGTACAGTTATAGAGGCCAGAACGTTGTGTAGCTTTAAAAATAGGTTGGATAAATACATGAGTGGGTGTGAGTTGGACCTGATAGCTTGTGCTACCAGGTTGGTTGCCGTGTTCCTCCCTAAGGTCAATGTGACCTGACCTGACTAGGTTAGGTGCATTGGCTTAAGCCGGTAGGAGACTTGGACTTGCCTCGCATGGGTCAGTAGGCCTGCTGCAGTGTTCCTTCGTTATGTTCTTATGTTCTTATCATGTCGTTCACATATATCAAAAATAGCACTGGCTCTAGGACGGACCCCTGTGGGACTCCGCTCGTCACAGGTGCCCACTGTGATACCTCATCACGTGTGCATGTTTGTGTGTGTGTATGCTCACCTATTTGTGGTTGCAGGGCTCGAGACTCAGCTCCTGGCCCCGCGCGTGTGTGTGTGTACTCACACAAGGGAGGAGACAGCTGGAGTGACAAGAGAAGAGAGAGAGATATGTGAGAAGTAGGGAGTGCTCCATTAGAGACAGTGGGGAGTGATGGATTAGAGGAAGATGGTAGGGAGTGATGGATTAGAGGGAGATGATAGGGAGTGATGGATTAGAGGGAGATCGTAGGGAGTGATGGATTAGAGGGAGATGGTAGGGAGTGATGGATTAGAGGGAGATGGTAGGGAGTGATGGATTAGAGGGAGATGGTAGGGAGTGATGGATTAGAGGGAGTTGGTAGGGAGTGATGGATTAGAGGGAGATGGTAGGGAGTGATGGATTAGAGTGAGATGGTAGGGAGTGATGGATTAGAGGTAGTTGGTAGGGAGTGATGGATTAGAGGGAGATGGTAGGGAGTGATGGATTAGAGTGAGATGGTAGGGAGTGATGGATTAGGAGGAGAGACTTGTGCTAGAGAAAACTGACATGTGCTGGAGACAGCTGTCTTGGGGACAGCTGACATGTGCTGGTGACAGCTGTCTTGGGGGACAGCTGACATGTGCTGGAGACAGCTGTCTTGGGGACAGCTGACATGTGCTGATGACAGCTGTCTTGGGGACAGCTGACATGTGCTGGTGACAGCTGTCTTGGGGGACAGCTGACATGTGCCTTAGACTGCTGTCTTGGGGGACAGCTGACATGTGCTGGAGACAGCTGTCTTGCGGGACAGCTGACATGTGCTGGAGACAGCTGTCTTGGGGGACAGCTGACATGTGCTGGAGACAGCTGTCTTGGGGACAGCTGACATGTGCTGGTGACAGCTGTCTTGGGGGACAGCTGACATGTGCTGGAGACAGCTGTATTGGGGACAGCTGACATGTGCAGGTGACAGCTGTCTTGGGGGACAGCTGACATGTGCTGGAGACAGCTGTAGTGAGGGACAGCTGACATGTGCTGGAAACAGCTGTCTTGGGGACAGCTGACATGTGCTGGTGACAGCTGTCTTGGGGACAGCTGACATGTGCTGTTGACAGCTGTCTTGGGGGACAGCTGACATGTGCTGGAGACAACTGTATTGGAGGACAGCTGACATGCGCTGGAGACAGCTGTCTTGGGGGACAGCTGACATGTGCTTGAGACAGCTGTCTTCCGGGACAGCTGACATGTGCTGGAGACAGCTGTCTTGGGGGACAGCTGACATGTGCCTGAGACAGCTGTCTTGGGGAACAGCTGACATGTGCTGGTGACAGCTGTCTTGGGGGACAGCTGACATGTGCTGGAGACAGCTGTCTTGGGGACAGCTGACATGTGCTGATGACAGCTGTCTTGGGGACAGCTGACATGTGCTGGTGACAGCTGTCTTGGGGGACAGCTGACATGTGCCTTAGACTGCTGTCTTGGGGGACAGCTGACATGTGCTGGAGACAGCTGTCTTGGGGGACAGCTGACATGTGCTGGAGACAGCTGTCTTGGGGGACAGCTGACATGTGCTGGAGACAGCTGTCTTGCGGGACAGCTGACATGTGCTGGAGACAGCTGTCTTGGGGGACAGCTGACATGTGCTGGAGACAGCTGTCTTGGGGACAGCTGACATGTGCTGGTGACAGCTGTCTTGGGGGACAGCTGACATGTGCTGGAGACAGCTGTAGTGAGGGACAGCTGACATGTGCTGGAAACAGCTGTCTTGAGGACAGCTGACATGTGCTGGTGACAGCTGTCTTGGGGACAGCTGACATGTGCTGTTGACAGCTGTCTTGGGGGACAGCTGACATGTGCTGGAGACAACTGTATTGGAGGACAGCTGACATGTGCTGGAGACAGCTGTCTTGGGGGACAGCTGACATGTGCTTGAGACAGCTGTCTTCCGGGACAGCTGACATGTGCTGGAGACAGCTGTCTTGGGGGACAGCTGACATGTGCCTGAGACAGCTGTCTTGGGGAACAGCTGACAAGTGCTGGAGACAGCTGTCTTGGGGGACAGCTGAAATGTGCTGGAGACAGCCGTATTGGGGACAGTTGACATGTGCTGGAGACAGCTGTATTGGGGACAGCTGACATGTGCTGGAGACAGCTGTCTTCGGGGACAGCTGACATGTGCCTGAGACAGCTGTCTTGGGGGACAGCTGACATGTGCCTGAGACAGCTGTCTTGGGGACAGCTGACATGTGCTGGTGACAGCTGTCTTGGGGACAGCTGACATGTGCTGGTGACAGCTGTCTTGGGGGACAGCTGACATGTGCTGGAGACAACTGTATTGGAGGACAGCTGACATGTGCTGGAGACAGCTGTCTTGGGGGACAGCTGACATGTGCTGGAGACAGCTGTCTTGGGGGACAGCTGACACGTGCCTGAGACAGCTGTCATGGGGGACAGCTGACATGTGCTGGAGACAGCTGTCTTGCGGGACAGCTGACATGTGCTGGAGACAGCTGTCTTGCGGGACAGCTGACATGTGCCTCAAACAGCTGTCGTGGGTGACAGTTGACATGTGCTGGAGACAGCTGTCTTGCGGGACAGCTGACATGTGTCTGAGACAGCAGTCTTGGGGGACAGCTGACATGTGCCTGAGACAGAAGTCTTGGGGGACAGCTGACATGTGCCTGAGACAGCAGTCTTGGGGGACAGCTGACATGTGCTGGAGACAGATGTATTGGGGGACAGCTGATATGTGCTGGAAACAGCTGTCTTAGGGACAGCAGACATGTGCTGGTGACAGCTGTCTTGGGGACAGCTGACATGTGCTGGAGACAGCTGTCTTGGGGGACAGCTGACATGTGCCTGAGACAGCTGTCTTGGAGGACACCTGACAAGTGCTGGAGACAGCTGTATTGGGGACAGCTGACATGTGGAGACAGCTGCATTGGGGACAGCTGACATGTGCTGGAGACAGCTGTCTTCGGGGACAGCTGACATGTGCCTGTGACAGCTCTCTTGGGGGACAGCTGACATGTGCCTGAGACAGCTGTCTTGGGGGACAGCAGACAAGTGCTGGTGACAGCTGTCTTGGTGACAGCTGACATGTGCTGGTGACAGCTGTCTTGGGGGACAGCTGACATGTGCTGGAGACAACTGTATTGGAGGACAGCTGACATGTGCTGGAGACAACTGTATTGGAGGACAGCTGACATGTGCTGGAGACAGCTGTCTTGGGGGACAGCTGACATGTGCCTGAGACAGCTGTTTTGGGGGACAGCTGACATGTGCCTGAGACAGCTGTCTTGGGGGACAGCTGACATGTGCCTGAGACAGCTGTCTTGGGGAACAGCTGACATGTGCTGGAGACAGCTGTCTTGGGGGACAGCTGACATGTGCTGGAGACAGCTGTCTTGCGGGAGAGCTGACATGTGCCTGAGACAGCTGTCTTGGGGGACAGCTGACATGTGCTGGAGACAGCTGACATGTGCTGGAGACAGATGTCTTGGGGGACAGCTGACATGTGCTGGAGACAGCTGACATGTGCTGGAGACAGCTGTCTTGCGGGACAGCTGACATGTGCCTCAGACGGCTGTCTTGGGGACAGCTGACATGTGCTGGAGACAGCTGTCTTGCGGGAGAGCTGACATGTGTCTGAGACAGCAGTCTTGGGGGACAGCTGACATGTGGCTGAGACAGCAGTCTTGGGGGACAGCTTACATGTGCTGGAGACTGCTGTCTTGGGGGACAGCTGACATGTGCTGGAGACAGCAGTATTGGGGGACAGCTGACATGTGCTGGTGACAGCTGTCTTGGGGGACAGCTGACATGTGCTGCAGACAGCTGAACCGGGGGGACAGCTGACATGTGCTGGTGACAGCTGTCTTGGGGGACAGCTGACATGTGCTGGAGACAACTGTATTGGGGGACAGCTGACATGTGCTGGAGACAGCTGTCTTGCGGGAGAGCTGACATGTGTCTGAGACAGCAGTCTTGGGGGACAGCTGACATGTGCCTGAGACAGCAGTCTTGGGGGACAGCTGACATGTGCTGGAGACTGCTGTCTTGGGGGACAGCTGACATGTGCTGGAGACAGCAGTATTGGGGGACAGCTGACATGTGCTGGTGACAGCTGTCTTGGGGGACAGCTGACATGTGCTGGAGACAGCTGAACCGGGGGGACAGCTGACATGTGCTGGTGACAGCTGTCTTGGGGGACAGCTGACATGTGCTGGAGACAACTGTATTGGGGGACAGCTGACATGTGCTGGAGACAGCTGTCTTGCGGGACAGCTGACATGTGCCTCAAAGAGCTGTCTTGGGGGACAGCTGACATGTGCTGGAGACAGCTGTCTTGCGGGACAGCTGACATGTGTCTGAGACAGCAGTCTTGGGGGACAGCTGACATGTGCCTGAGACAGCAGTCTTGTGGGACAGCTGACATGTGCTGGAGACAGCTGTATTGGGGGACAGCTGATATGTGCTGGTGACAGCTGTCTTGGGGGACAGCTGACATGCGCTGGAGACAGCTGTACTGGGGGGACAGCTGACATGTGCTGGAAACAGCTGTCTTAGGGACAGCTGACATGTGCTGGTGACAGCTGTCTTGGGGGACAGCTGACATGTGCTGGAGACAACTGTATTGGGGACAGCTGACATGTGCTGGAGACAGCTGTCTTGGGGGACAGCTGACATGTGCTGCAGACATCTGTCTTGGGGGACAGCTGACATGTGCCTGTGACAGCTGTCTTGGGGGACAGCTGACATGTGCTGGTGACAGCTGTCTTGGGGGACAGCTGACATGTGCTGGACACAACTGTATTGGGGGACAGCTGACATGTGCTGGAGACAGCTGTCTTGCGGGACAGCTGACATGTGCCTGAGACAGCAGTCTTGCGGGACAGCTGACATGTGCCTGAGACAGCTGTCTTGCGGGACAGCTGACATGTGCCTGAGACAGCTGTCTTGCGGGACAGCTGACATGTGCCTGAGACAGCTGTCTTGCGGGACAGCTGACATGTGCCTGAGACAGCTGTCTTGCGGGACAGCTGACATGTGCCTGAGACAGCTGTCTTGGGGGACAGCTGACATGTGCTGGAGCCAGCTGTCTTGCGGGACAGCTGACATGTGCCTGAGACAGCTGTCTTGGGGGACAGCTGACATGTGCTGGAGACAGCTGTCTTGGGGGACAGCTGACATGTGCTGGAGACAGCTGTCTTGCGGGACAGCTGACATGTGCCTGAGACAGCTGTCTTGGGGGACAGCTGACATGTGCCTGAGACAGCTGTCTTGGGGGACAGCTGACATGTGCTGGAGACAGCTGACATGTGCTGGAGACAGCTGACATGTGCCTGGGACAGCTCTCTTGGGGGACAGCTGACATGTGCCTTAGACAGCTGTATTGGGGGACAGCTGACATGTGCCTTAGACAGCAGTCTTGGGAGACAGCTGACATGTGCTGGAGATAGCTGACATGTGCTGGAGACAGCTGTCTTGGGGGACAGCTGATATGTGCTGGAGACAGCTGTCGTGGGGGACAGCTGACATGTGCCTGAGACAGCTGTCTTGGAGGACAGCTGACATGTGCTGGAGACAGCTGACAAGTGCTGGAGACAGCTGTCTTGGGGGACAGCTAACATGTGCTGGAGACAGCTGTCTTGGGGGCAGCTGACATGTGCCTGAGACAACTGTCTTGGGGGACAGCTGACATGTGCTGGTGACAGCTGTCTTGGGGACAGCTGACATGTGCTGGAGACAACTGTATTGGGGGACAGCTGACATGTGCTGGAGACAGCTGTCTTGCGGGACAGCTGACATGTGCCTGAGACAGCTGTCTTGGGGGACAGCTGACATGTGCTGGAGACAGCTGTCTTGCGGGACAGCTGACATGTGCCTGAGACAGCTGTCTTGGGGGACAGCTGCCATGTGCTGGAGACACCTGTTTTGCGGGACAGCTGACATGTGCCTCAGACAGCTGTCTTTGGGGACAGGTGGCATGTGCTTGAGACAGCTGTCTTGGGGGACAGCTGACATGTGCTGGAGACAGCTGTCCTGGGGGACAGCTGACATGTGCTGGAGACAGCTGTCCTGGGGGATAGCTCACATGTGCTGGAGACAGCTGTCTTGCGGGACAGCTGACATGTGTCTGAGACAGCTGTCTTGGGGACAGCTGACATGTACTGGAGACAGCTGTCTTTGGGGACAGCTGACATGTGCTGGAGACAGCTGTCTTGGGGGACAGCTGACATGTGCTGGAGACAGCTGTCTTGGGGGACAGCTGACATGTACTGGAGACAGCTGTCTTTGGGGACAGCTGACATGTGCTAGAGACAGCTGTCTTGGGGGACAGCTGACATGTGCTGGAGACAGCTGTCTTGGGGGACAGCTGACATGTACTGGAGACAGCTGTCTTAGCGGACAGCTGACATGTGCTGGAGACAGCTGTCTTGGGGGACAGCTGACATGTGCTGGAGACAGCTGTCTTGGGGGACAGCTGACATGTGCTGGAGACAGCTGTCTTTGGGGACAGCTGACATGTGCTGGTGACAGCTGTCTTGGGGGACAGCTGACATGTGCTGGAGACAACTGTATTGGGGACAGCTGACATGTGCTGGAGACAGCTGTCTTGGGGGACAGCTGACATGTGCTGGAGACATCTGTCTTGGGGGACAGCTGACATGTGCCTGTGACAGCTGTCTTGGGGGACAGCTGACATGTGCTGGTGACAGCTGTCTTGCGGGACAGCTGACATGTGTCTGAGACAGCAGTCTTGGGGGACAGCTGACATGTGCCTGAGACAGCAGTCTTGTGGGACAGCTGACATGTGCTGGAGACAGCTGTATTGGGGGACAGCTGACATGTGCTGGTGACAGCTGTCTTGGGGGACAGCTGACATGCGCTGGAGACAGCTGTACTGGGGGGACAGCTGACATGTGCTGGAAACAGCTGTCTTAGGGACAGCTGACATGTGCTGGTGACAGCTGTCTTGGGGGACAGCTGACATGTGCTGGAGACAACTGTATTGGGGACAGCTGACATGTGCTGGAGACAGCTGTCTTGGGGGACAGCTGACATGTGCTGGAGACATCTGTCTTGGGGGACAGCTGACATGTGCCTGTGACAGCTGTGCTGGAGACATCTGTCTTGGGGGACAGCTGACATGTGCCTGTGACAGCTGTCTTGGGGGACAGCTGACATGTGCTGGTGACAGCTGTCTTGGGGGACAGCTGACATGTGCTGGACACAACTGTATTGGGGGACAGCTGACATGTGCTGGAGACAGCTGTCTTGCGGGACAGCTGACATGTGCCTGAGACAGCAGTCTTGCGGGACAGCTGACATGTGCCTGAGACAGCTGTCTTGGGGGACAGCTGACATGTGCTGGAGCCAGCTGTCTTGCGGGACAGCTGACATGTGCCTGAGACAGCTGTCTTGCGGGACAGCTGACATGTGCCTGAGACAGCTGTATTGGGGGACAGCTGACATGTGCCTGAGACAGCTGTCTTGCGGGACAGCTGACATGTGCCTGAGACAGCTGTCTTGCGGGACAGCTGACATGTGCCTGAGACAGCTGTCTTGCGGGACAGCTGACATGTGCCTGAGACAGCTGTCTTGGGGGACAGCTGACATGTGCTGGAGCCAGCTCTCTTGCGGGACAGCTGACATGTGCCTGAGACAGCTGTCTTGGGGGACAGCTGACATGTGCTGGAGACAGCTGTCTTGGGGGACAGCTGACATGTGCTGGAGACAGCTGTCTTGCGGGACAGCTAACATGTGCCTGAGACAGCTGTCTTGGAGGACAGCTGACATGTGCCTGAGACAGCTGTCTTGGGGGACAGCTGACATGTGCTGGAGACAGCTGTATTGGGGACAGCTGACATGTGCTGGAGACAGCTGACATGTGCCTGGGACAGCTCTCTTGGGGGACAGCTGACATGTGCCTTAGACAGCTGTCTTGGGGGACAGCTGACATGTGCCTTAGACAGCAGTCTTGGGAGACAGCTGACATGTGCTGGAGATAGCTGACATGTGCTGGAGACAGCTGTCTTGGGGGACAGCTGACATGTGCTGGAGACAGCTGTCTTGGGGGACAGCTGACATGTGCCTGAGACAGCTGTCTTGGAGGAGAGCTGACATGTGCTGGAGACAGCTGACAAGTGCTGGAGACAGCTGTCTTGGGGGACAGCTAACATGTGCTGGAGACAGCTGTCTTGCAGGACAGCTGACATGTGCCTGAGACAGCTGTCTTGGGGGCAGCTGACATGTGCCTGAGACAACTGTCTTGGGGGACAGCTGACATGTGCTGGTGACAGCTGTCTTGGGGACAGCTGACATGTGCTGGAGACAACTGTATTGGGGGACAGCTGACATGTGCTGGAGACAGCTGTCTTGCGGGACAGCTGACATGTGCCTGAGACAGCTGTCTTGGGGGACAGCTGACATGTGCTGGAGACAGCTGTCTTGCGGGACAGCTGACATGTGCCTGAGACAGCTGTCTTGGGGGACAGCTGACATGTGCTGGAGACAGCTGTTTTGCGGGACAGCTGACATGTGCCTCAGACAGCTGTCTTTGGGGACAGGTGGCATGTGCTTGAGACAGCTGTCTTGGGGGACAGCTGACATGTGCTGGAGACAGCTGTCCTGGGGGACAGCTGACATGTGCTGGAGACAGCTGTCCTGGGGGATAGCTCACATGTGCTGGAGACAGCTGTCTTGCGGGACAGCTGACATGTGTCTGAGACAGCTGTCTTGGGGACAGCTGACATGTACTGGAGACAGCTGTCTTTGGGGACAGCTGACATGTGCTGGAGACAGCTGTCTTGGGGGACAGCTGACATGTACTGGAGACAGCTGTCTTTGGGGACAGCTGACATGTGCTAGAGACAGCTGTCTTGGGGGACAGCTGACATGTGCTGGAGACAGCTGTCTTGGGGGACAGCTGACATGTACTGGAGGCAGCTGTCTTTGCGGACAGCTGACATGTGCTGGAGACAGCTGTCTTGGGGGACAGCTGACATGTGCTGGAGACAGCTGTCTTGGGGGACAGCTGACATGTGCTGGAGACAGCTGTCTTGGGGGACAGCTGACATGTGCTGGAGACAGCTGTCTTGGGGGACAGCTGACATGTGCTGGAGACAGCTGACTTGAAGGACAGCTGACATATGCTGGAGACAGCTGTCTTGGGGGACAGCTGACATGTGCTGGAGACAGCTGTCTTGGGGGACAGCTGACATGTGCTGGAGACAGCTGACTTTGCTGTTGCGGCGACAGTTTATAAACTGTTAAATATTTCCTAGAAGTGAAATTTGCTATTCTCAGAAGTGCAATTATTCTCTTAGACATTAATTCCCTTGTCTTATTAATTCCTGGCAGCATCAACACTTACATCCTGTATAATAATAATAATAATAATAATAATAATAATAATAATAATAATATCTTTATTTACTACAAGTACATATACAAGGTATACAGATCATAGCTGACATCATTGACATACTACTGTATAGAAAGTCCCTTGTTATGCTGAACATTTCCTGCAAATTTGGTCAGAGTCCCAGGATGCGACCCACACCAGTCCACTAACACCCAGGATGTGACCCACACCAGTCCACTAACACCCAGGATGCGACCCACACCAGTCCACTAACACCCAGGATGTGACCCACACCAGTCCACTAACACCCAGGATGCGACCCACACCAGTCCACTAACACCCAGGATGCGACCCACACCAGTCCACTAACACCCAGGATGCGACCCACACCAGTCCACTAACACCCAGGATGCGACCCACACCAGTCCACTAACACCCAGGATGCGACCCACACCAGTCCACTAACACCCAGGATGCGACCCACACCAGTCCACTAACACCCAGGATGCGACCCACACCAGTCCACTAACACCCAGGATGCGACCCACACCAGTCCACTAACACCCAGGATGCGACCCAAACCAGTCCACTAACACCCAGGATGCGACCCACACCAGTCCACTAACACCCAGGATGTGACCCACACCAGTCCACTAACACCCAGGATGCGACCCACACCAGTCCACTAACACCCAGGATGCGACCCACACCAGTCCACTAACACCCAGGATGCGACCCACACCAGTCCACTAACACCCAGGATGCGACCCACACCAGTCCACTAACACCCAGGATGCGACCCACACCAGTCCACTAACACCCAGGATGCGACCCACACCAGTCCACTAACACCCAGGATGCGACCCACACCAGTCCACTAACACCCAGGATGCGACCCACACCAGTCCACTAACACCCAGGATGCGACCCACACCAGTCCACTAACACCCAGGATGCGACCCACACCAGTCCACTAACACCCAGGATGCGACCCACACCAGTCCACTAACACCCAGGTACGTATTTCACACTGATGGGTGGAGAGGGACAGCAGGTGTCTTATGGAAACACGTCCCTAATGTTTTCCAGCCGCACCCGAGGAGAGTCAAACCCCGGACTATAGTGCGTGAGCTGAGTGCGCTACCGATCGAACAACGGGAGCTTCTCATTTCTCTGTATGTCTGTTTACGTTTCTCAGAAATATTTTTTTCATATTTCTTATTTTCTAGGTTTTCTGTTCTTTTTCGCTTCGTTTATAGATCTGAGTAATTTTTATTTTTGTTCACTGATCAGTTCGTTAATTTTTATTTTTTTGATTGTTTGAACCGGAAATTGTTCTTTCTAGAGTCGTATCTAGTTCACTTTTGTTGTTAACAGAGTTATGGGTTATTACGACTCTCACTAACACAAATATTCCTCATTTGTCGCTGTTATTTTCAATACCGTCTTTTGTTTCTATGTTATAATCACTATTTCTTGTATGTTTCTCTGTTATACTCAACATGTTGTGTATGTTTCTCTGTTATACTCAACATGTTGTGTATGTTTCTCTGTTATACTCAACATGTTGTGCATGTTTCTCTGTTATACTCAACATGTTGTGTATGTTTCTCTGTTATACTCAACATGTTGTGTATGTTTCTCTGTTATACTCAACATGTTGTGTATGTTTCTCTGTTATACTCAACATGTTGTGTATGTTTCTCTGTTATACTCAACATGTTGTGTATGTTTCTCTGTTATACTCAACATGTCTTGCATGTTTCTCTGTTATACTCAACATGTCTTGCATGTTTCTCTGTTATACTCAACATGTCTTGCATGTTTCTCTGTTATACTCAACATGTCTTGCATGTTTCTCTGTTATACTCAACATGTCTTGCATGTTTCTCTGATATTCTAAAGACTCTCGTCTGTTTCTGCTTGTGTCGTAGTGTCATGCTGCTTGTGTCGTAGTGTCATGCAGCTTGTGTCGTAGTGTCATGCTGCTTGTGTCGTAGTGTCATGCTGCTTGTGTCGTAGTGTCATGCTGCTTGTGTCGTAGTGTCATGCTGCTTGTGTCGTAGTGTCATGCTGCTTGTGTCGTAGTGTCATGTCTGCTTGTGTCGTAGTGTCATGCTGCTTGGGTCGTAGTGTCATGCTGCTTGTGTCGCAGTGTCATGCTGCTTGTGTCGTAGTGTCATGTCTGCTTGTGTCGTAGTGTCATGCTGCTTGGGTCGTAGTGTCATTCTGCTTGTGTCGCAGTGTCATGCTGCTTGTGTAGTAGTGTCATGCTGCTTGTGTCGTAGTGTCATGTCTGCTTGTGTCGTAGTGTCATGCTGCTTGGGTCGTAGTGTCATGCTGCTTGTGTCGCAGTGTCATGCTGCTTGTGTCGTAGTGTCATGTCTGCTTGTGTCGTAGTGTCATGCTGCTTGGGTCGTAGTGTCATGCTGCTTGTGTCGCAGTGTCATGCTGCTTGTGTAGTAGTGTCATGCTGCTTGTGTCGCAGTGTCATGCTGCTTGTGTCGTAGTGTCATGCTGCTTGGGTCGTAGTGTCATGTCTGCTTGTGTCGCATTGTCATGCTGCTTGTGTCGCAGTGTCATGCTGCTTGTGTCGCAGTGTCATGCTGCTTGTGTCGCAGTGTCATGCTCTTGTTTCATGGAATGTTAATCTTGTTTCATGGAATATTAATCTTGTTTCATGGAATATTAATCTTGTTTCCTGGGATGTTAATCTTGTTTCATGGAATATTAATCTTGTTTCCTGGGATGTTAATCTTGTTTCATGGAATGTTAATCTTGTTTCATGGAATGTTAATCTTGTTTCATGGAATGTTAACCTTGTTTCATTTAATATTAATCTTGTTTCCTGGGATGTTAATCTTGTTTCATGGAATATTAATCTTGTTTCATGGAATGTTAATCTTGTTTCATGGAATATTAATCTTGTTTCATGGAATGTTAATCTTGTTTCCTGGGATGTTAATCTTGTTTCATGGAATATTAATCTTGTTTCATGGAATGTTAATCTTGTTTCATGGAATATTAATCTTGTTTCATGGAATGTTAATCTTGTTTCATGGAATGTTAACCTTGTTTCATTTAATATTAATCTTGTTTCCTGGGATGTTAATCTTGTTTCATGGAATATTAATCTTGTTTCATGGAATATTAATCTTGTTTCATGGAATATTAATCTTGTTTCCTGGGATGTTAATCTTGTTTCATGGAATATTAATCTTGTTTCCTGGGATGTTAATCTTGTTTCATGGAATATTAATCTTGTTTCCTGGGATGTTAATCTTGTTTCATGGAATATTAATCTTGTTTCCTGGGATGTTAATCTTGTTTTATGGAATGTTAATCTTGTTTCATGGAATGTTAACCTTGTTTCATGGAATATTAATCTTGTTTCATGGAATATTAATCTTGTTTCATGGAATGTTAATCTTGTTTCATGGAATATTAATCTTGTTTCATGGGATGTTAATCTTGTTTCATGGAATGTTACTCTTGTTTCATGGAATATTAATCTTGTTTCATGAAATATTAATCTTGTTTCATGAAATATTAATCTTGTTTCATGGGATGTTAATCTTGTTTCATGAAATATTAATCTTGTTTCATGGGATGTTAATCTTGTTTCATGGGATGTTAATCTTGTTTCATGGGATGTTAATCTTGTTTCATGGGATGTTAATCTTGTTTCATGGGATGTTAATCTTGTTTCATGGAATATTAATCTTGTTTCATGGAATGTTAATCTTGTTTCATGGAATGTTAACCTTGTTTCATGGAATATTAATCTTGTTTCCTGGGATGTTAATCTTGTTTCCTGGGATGTTAATCTTGTTTCATGGAATGTTAACCTTGTTTCATGGAATATTAATCTTGTTTCCTGGGATGTTAATCTTGTTTCCTGGGATGTTAATCTTGTTTCATGGAATGTTAATCTTGTTTCATGGAATGTTAACCTTGTTTCATGGAATATTAATCTTGTTTCCTGGGATGTTAATCTTGTTTCATGGGATGTTAATCTTGTTTCATGGAATGTTAATCTTGTTTCATGGAATGTTAATCTTGTTTCATGGAATGTTAATCTTGTTTCATGGAATATTAATCTTGTTTCATGGAATATTAATCTTGTTTCATGGAATATTAATCTTGTTTCATGGGATGTTAATCTTGTTTCATGGGATGTTAATCTTGTTTCATGGAATATTAATCTTGTTTTATGGGATGTTAATCTTGTTTCATGGAATATTAATCTTGTTTTATGGGATGTTAATCTTGTTTCATGGAATATTAATCTTGTTTCATGGGATGATAATCTTGTTTCCTGGGATGTTAATCTTGTTTCATGGAATGTTAATCTTGTTTCATGGAATGTTAATCTTGTGTCATGGGATGTTAATCTTTTTTCATGGAATATTAATCTTGTTTTATGGGATCTTAATCTTGTTTCATGGAATATTAATCTTGTTTCATGGAATGTTAATCTTGTTTCATGGAATGTTAATCTTGTTTCATGGAATATTAATATTGTTTCATGGGATGTTAATCTTGTTTCATGGAATATTAATATTGTTTCATGGGATGTTAATCTTGTTTCATGGAATATTAATATTGTTTCATGGGATGTTAATCTTGTTTCATGGAATATTAATCTTGTTTCATGGAATATTAATCTTGTTTCATGGGATGTTAATCTTGTGTCATGGGATGTTAATCTTGAGTCATGGGATGTTAATCTTGTTTCATGGGATGTTAATCTTGTTTCATGGGATGTTAATATTGTTTCATGGGATGTTAATCTCGTGTCATGGGATGTTAATCTTGTTTCATGGAATATTAATCTTGTTTCATGGGATGTTAATCTTGTTTCATGGGATGTTAATATTGTTTCATGGAATGTTACTCTTGTTTCATGGGATGTTAATCTTGTTTCATGGGATGTTAATCTTGTGTCATGGGATGTTAATCTTGAGTCATGGGATGTTAATCTCGTGTCATGGGATGTTAATCTTGTTTCATGGGATGTTAATCTTGTTTCATGGGATGTTAATCTTGTTTCATGGGATGTTAATCTTGTTTCATGGGGTGTTAATCTTGTGTCATGGAATGTTACTCTTGTTTCATGGGATCTTAATCTTGTCCATGGAATATTAATCTTGTTTCATTGGATGTTAATCTTGTGTCATGGGATGTTAATCTTGAGTCATGGGATGTTAATCTTGTTTCATGGGATGTTAATCTTGTTTCATGGGATGTTAATCTTGTTTCATGGGGTGTTAATCTTGTGTCATGGAATGTTAATCTTGTTTCATGGGATGTTAATCTTGTTTCATGGAATGTTAATCTTGTTTCATGGAATATTAATCTTGTTTCCTGGAATATTAATCTTGTTTCCTGGGATGTTAATCTTGTTTCTTGGAATGTTAATCTTGTTTCATGGAATGTTAACCTTGTTTCATGGAATGTTAATCTTGTTTCCTGGGATGTTATTCTTGTTTCAAGGAATGTTAATCTTGTTTCATGGAATGTTAACCTTGTTTCATGGAATATTAATCTTGTTTCCTGGGATGTTATTCTTGTTTCAAGGAATGTTAATCTTGTTTCATGGAATGTTAACCTTTTTTCATGGAATGTTAATCTTGTTTCCTGGGATGTTATTCTTGTTTCAAGGAATGTTAATCTTGTTTCATGGAATGTTAATCTTATTTCATGGAATGTTAATCTTGTTTCATGGAATGTTAACCTTGTTTCATGGAATATTAATCTTGTTTCCTGGGATGTTATTCTTGTTTCAAGGAATGTTAATCTTGTTTCAAGGAATGTTAATCTTGTTTCATAGAATGTTAATCTTATTTCATGGAATGTTAATCTTGTTTCATGGGATGTTAATCTTGTTTCATGGGATGTTAATCTTGTTTCATGGAATATTAATCTTGTTTCATGGAATATTAATCTTGTTTCCTGGAATATTAATCTTGTTTCCTGAGATGTTAATCTTGTTTCATGGAATATTAATCTTGTTTCCTGGAATATTAATCTTGTTTCCTGGAATATTAATCTTGTTTCCTGAGATGTTAATCTTGTTTCATGGAATATTAATCTTGTTTCATGGAATATTAATCTTGTTTCCTGGAATATTAATCTTGTTTCCTGAGATGTTAATCTTGTTTCATGGAATATTAATCTTGTTTCATGGAATATTAATCTTGTTTCCTGGGAGGTTAATCTTGTTTCATGGAATATTAAACTTGTTTTCTGGAATATTAATCTTGTTTCCTGAGATGTTAATCTTGTTTCATGGAATATTAATCTTGTTTCATGGGATGTTAATCTTGTCCATGGAATGTTAATCTTGTTTCATGGAATGTTAATCTTGTTTCATGGAATGTTAATCTTGTTTCAAGGAATGTTAATCTTGTTTCATGGAATGTTAATCTTGTTTCATGGAATGTTAATCTTGTTTCATGGAATGTTACTCTTGTTTCATGGAATATTAATCTTGTTTCATGGGATGTTAATCTTGTCCATGTAATGTTACTCTTGTTTCATGGAATATTAATCTTGTTTCATGGGATGTTAATCTTGTTTCATGAAATATTAATCTTGTTTCATGGGATGTTAATCTTGTCCATGGAATGTTAATCTTGTTTCATGGAATATTAATCTTGTTTCATGGGATCTTAATCTTGTCCATGTTATGTTACTCTTGTTTCATGGAATATTAATCTTGTTTCATGGAATAATAATCTTGTGTCATGGAATGTTAATCTTGTTTCATGGAATATTAATCTTGTTTCATGGAATATTAATCTTGTTTCCTGGGAGGTTAATCTTGTTTCTTGGAATATTAATCTTGTTTCCTGGAATATTAATCTTGTTTCCTGAGATGTTAATCTTGTTTCATGGAATATTAATCTTGTTTCCTGGGATGTTAATCTTGTTTCATGGAATGTTAATCTTGTTTCATGGAATGTTAATCTTGTTTCATGGAATGTTAATCTTGTTTCATGGAATATTAATCTTGTTTCATGGAATGTTAATCTTGTTTCATGGAATGTTAATCTTGTTTCATGGAATGTTAATCTTGTTTCATGGAATATTAATCTTGTTTCATGGAATGTTAATCTTGTTTCATGGAATGTTAATCTTGTTTCAAGGAATGTTAATCTTGTTTCAAGGAATGTTAATCTTGTTTCAAGGAATGTTAATCTTGTTTCATGGAATGTTAATCTTGTTTCAAGGAATGTTAATCTTGTTTCAAGGAATATTAATCTTGTTTCATGGAATGTTAATCTTGTTTCATGGAATGTTAATCTTGTTTCATGGAATGTTAATCTTGTTTCATGGAATATTAATCTTGTTTCATGGAATGTTAATCTTGTTTCATGGAATATCAATCTTGTTTCCTGGGATGTTAATCTTGCTTCAAGGAATGTTAATCTTGTTTCATGGAATGTTAATCTTGTTTCATGGCATGTTATTCTTGTTTCATGGAATGTTAATCTTGTTTCAAGGAATGTTAATCTTGTTTCATGGAATGTTAATCTTGTTTCAAGGAATGTTAATCTTGTTTCATGGAATGTTAATCTTGTTTCAAGGAATGTTAATCTTGTTTCATGGAATGTTAATCTTGTTTCAAGGAATGTTAATCTTGTTTCATGGAATGTTAATCTTGTTTCATGGAATGTTAATCTTGTTTCATGGAATGTTAATCTTGTTTCAAGGAATGTTAATCTTGTTTCATGGAATGTTAATCTTGTTTCAAGGAATGTTAATCTTGTTTCATGGAATGTTAATCTTGTTTCAAGGAATGTTAATCTTGTTTCATTGAATGTTAACATAACTAACGGAAACCTGGACTTTTATCCATATTATGATGCTAAGAGTTTTAAGCCATTTAATAACCAATATAAAACTTGTTAACTTGATCGCTAGGGCACTCAGCTCCCACACTGAGGTCCGGGGATCAATCCCTCGTTACGGCTGGAAAATATTACGATGTGTTTCCATAAGACACATGTTGTCCCTGTTCACCCATCAGTAAGTAGGTACCTGGGTGTTAGTGGACTGGTGTGGGTCGCATCCTGGGTGTTAGTGAACGGGTGTGGGTCGCATCCTGGGTGTTAGTGGACTGGTGTGGGTCACATCTTGGGTGTTAGTGGACGGGTGTGGGTCGCATCCTGGGTGTCAGTGGACTGGTGTGGGTCACATCCTTGGTGTTAGTGGACGGGTGTGGGTCGCATCCTGGGTGTAAGTGGACTGGCGTGGGTCGCATCCTGGGTGTTAGTGGACTGGTGTGGGTCACATCCTGGGTGTTAGTGGACTGGTGTGGGTCACATCCTGGGTGTTAGTGGACTGGTGTGGGTCACATCCTGGGTGTTAGTGGACTGGCGTGGGTCGCATCCTGGGTGTTAGTGGACTGGCGTGGGTCGCATCCTAGGTACTCACCTATTTGTTTGTACTCACCTATTTGTGGTTGCAGGGGTCGAGTCCTAGCTCCTGGCCCCGCCTCTTCACCGGTTGCTACTAGGCCCTGTCTCTCCCCGCTCCATGAGCTTTATCAAACCTCGTCTTAAAACTGTGTATGGTTCCTGCCTCCACTACGTCATTTTCTAGGCTATTCCACTGCCTTACAACTCTTTGACTGAAGAAATACTTCCTACTATGTTTAGAAAGACACGTAAGCAAACACTATAACATATTTATTAGAAAACGTTTCGGTCCTGGGACCTTGATCACTTCTAACATACAGAGGTAGGAAGACATTATATATATAGGCGGAGAGTGAGGTGTGACGCACGTGACCTGAGGAATGTCATAAGAACATAAGAATGGAGGAACACTGTAGAAGGCCTACTGGCCCATGCGAGGCAGGTCCTTATCAAAACAACCTCTGCCTATGATGAGGACGGGTAGACGATGAAATCATGTGACTCCTGTGTTGTTGGGTTGGTGCTGCTAAAGTATCATGTATGCCAATGTTTTTGAAATTTTGTAGTTTCCAGTGTTGCGTTCTATAGTGTCGGTGACGGCGATTAGTGAGGCTTCTAGGCACCGTCGGCGTCTGAGGTCTGGTTCGCTGAGAACGAGTTGTGCCTCATTCCAGTTCATCAAATGTCCCGTGGAGTCTCTGTGGAGGACACAGGCGTACCTTACATCGTCTCTGTTAGAGGCATTTCGATGCTCATTCAGAAGTGATCAAGGTCCCAGGACCGAAACGTTTTCTAATAAATATGTTATAGTGTTTGCTTACGTGTCTTTCTAAACCAACTTGTCGGTATTTATTACCAAGGTTTATACCACTTCCTACTATCTCTCTGACTCATTTGTGTCTTCAACTTCCAATTGTGGCCTCTTGTTTCTGTGTCCCCTCCCTGGAACATCCTGTCTTTGTCCACCTTGTCTATTCCACGCAGTATTTTATATGTCGTTATCATGTCTCCCCTGACCCTCCTGTCCTCCAGTGTCGTCAGGCCGATTTCCCTTAATCTATCTTCATAGGACATTCCCCTTAGCTCTGGAACTAACCTTGTCGCAAACCTTTGTACTTTCTCTAGTTTCTTGACGTGCTTTATCAAGTGTTAGTGGACTGGTGTGGGTCACAACCTGGGTGTTAGTGGACTGGTGTGGGTCGCATCCTGGGACAAAACTGACCTAATTTGCGGGAAATGCTCAGCATAACAAGGGGCTTTCTATATAGTAGTATGTCACTGGTCAGCAATGTTCTGTATACCTTGTACATGTACGTGAATACCTTGTACATGTACTTGCATACCTTGTACATGAACTTGTATACCTTGTACATGTACTTGTATACCTTGTACATGAACTTGTATACCTTGTACATGAACTTGTATACCTTGTACATGTACTTGTATACCTTGTACATGTACTTGTATACGTTGTGCATGTACTCGTATACCTTGTACATGTACTAGTATACCTAGTACATGTACTTGTATACCTTGTACATGTACTTGTATACATTGTATATGTACTTGTATACCTTGTACATGTACTTGTATACCTTGTACATGTTCTTGTATACCTTGTACATGTACTTGTGTACCTTGTACATGTACTTGTAGTAAATAAAGATATTATTATTATTATTTATTTATGCATTAATTAGATGATTTAAATATTGACATAACATTAAGGAGAATTAGAAAAAACATCTCGTGTAATGTTTCAGAAATATTAGTATTTTGGTGGTGGTGACGCCAGACTTATGAAACTCTGAGTTAGTCTCAAGAACACTCAGAAATTTACATCAATATTTAAAACCATTTTAATAATGAATCAAAAAGGACAAAAATATAATATAAAAAAAAATTTTTGTTTTATGAACACAAAATAAAATTATCATAATCACTGACTTGACTCTCCCTTGAGAATTTTCTTCAAGTTTAATTATTCCGATGTTGTTCGTATATAGACTCCAGTGTTTACACAAAATAATCGCGTACTTCCCTGTAGCAGTTTATGGCGACGGCAACAGTTGCCACTTTGATTGTCTTGTCTGGTCTGGCATTTATCAAGAACTGTAGTCATTGTCTGTCGATCATCGTCGTCAGGGAATTTTGCAGGTATTTACTACTAATTTGAATGTTATGATTAACTGCCTCGGGAGACAAAGTAGTACATTAACTTCCTTAGGAGGCACAGTAGCTTTAGAACTTCTGCAGGAGCTACAGTACCTTGAGAACAACTTCTGCAGGAGCTACAGTAGCTTAACAACTTCTGCAGGAGATACAGTACCTTGAGAACAGCTTCTGCAGGAGATACAGTAGCTTAACAACAACTTCTGCAGGAGATACTGTAGCTTTAAGATCAACTTCTGCAGGAGATAAAATAGCTTTAGAACAACTTCTGCAGGAGATACAGTACCTTGAGAACAACTTCTGCAGGAGATACAGTAGCTTAAGAACAACTTCTGCAGGAGCTACAGTAGCTTAAGAACAACTTCTGCAGGAGCTACAGTAGCTTAAGAACAACTTCTGCAGGAGCTACAGTAGCTTAAGAACAACTTCTGCAGGAGATACAGTAGCTTAAGAACAACTTCTGCAGGAGATACAGTAGCTTAAGAACAACTTCTTCAGGAGATATAGTACCTTGAGAACAACTTCTGCAGGAGCTACAGTAGCTTAAGAACAACTTCTGCAGGAGCTACAGTAGCTTAAGAACAACTTCTGCAGGAGATACGGTAGCTTAAGAACAACTTCTGCAGGAGCTACAGTAGCTTAACAACAACTTCTGCAGGAGATACAGTAGCTTAAGAACAACTTCTGCAGGAGATACAGTAGCTTAAGAACAACTTCTGCAGGAGACACAGTACTTTGAGAACAACTTCTGCAGGAGCTACAGTAGCTTAAGAACAACTTCTGCAGGAGATACAGTAGCTTAAGAACAACTTCTGCAGGAGATACAGTACCTTGAGAACAACTTCTGCAGGAGATACAGTAGCTTAACAACAACTTCTGCAGGAGATACAGTAGCTTAAGAACAACTTCTGCAGGAGATACAGTACCTTGAGAACAACTTCTGCAGGAGATACAGTAGCTTAAGAACAACTTCTGCAGGAGATACAGTAGCTTAAGAACAACTTCTGCAGGAGATACAGTAGCTTAAGAACAACTTCTGCAGGAGATACAGTAGCTTAAGAACAACTTCTGCAGGAGATACAGTAGCTTAAGAACAACTTCTGCAGGAGATACAGTAGCTTAAGAACAACTTCTTCAGGAGATATAGTACCTTGAGAACAACTTCTGCAGGAGATACAGTAGCTTAAGAACAACTTCTGCAGGAGATACAGTAGCTTAAGAACAACTTCTGCAGGAGATACAGTAGCTTAAGAACAACTTCTGCAGGAGCTACAGTACCTTGAGAACAACTTCTGCAGGAGATACAGTACCTTGAGAACAACTTCTGCAGGAGATACAGTAGCTTAAGAACAACTTCTGCAGGAGATACAGTTGCTTAAGAACAACTTCTGCAGGAGATACAGTACCTTGAGAACAACTTCTGCAGGAGATACTGTAGCTTTAAGATCAACTTCTGCAGGAGATACAGTAGCTTAAGAACAACTTCTGCAGGAGCTACAGTACCTTGAGAACAACTTCTGCAGGAGATACAGTACCTTGAGAACAACTTCTGCAGGAGATACAGTAGCTTAAGAACAACTTCTGCAGGAGATACAGTTGCTTAAGAACAACTTCTGCAGGAGATACAGTACCTTGAGAACAACTTCTGCAGGAGATACTGTAGCTTTAAGATCAACTTCTGCAGGAGATACAGTACCTTGAGAACAACTTCTGCAGGAGATACAGTACCTTGAGAACAACTTCTGCAGGAGATACAGTAGCTTAACAACAACTTCTGCAGGAGCTACAGTAGCTTAAGAACAACTTCTGCAGGAGATACAGTAGCTTAAGAACAACTTCAGCAGGAGATACAGTACCTTGAGAACAACTTCTGCAGGAGATACAGTAGCTTAAGAACAACTTCTGCAGGAGATACAGTAGCTTAAGAACAACTTCTGCAGGAGATACAGTAGCTTAAGAACAACTTCTGCAGGAGATACAGTAGCTTAAGAACAACTTCTGCAGGAGATACAGTAGCTTAAGAACAACTTCTGCAGGAGATAGAGTACCTTGAGAACAACTTCTGCAGGAGATACAGTAGCTTAAGAACAACTTCTGCAGGAGATACAGTATCTTAAGAACACCTTCTGCAGGAGATACAGTAGCTTAAGAACAACTTCTGCAGGAGATACAGTAGCTTAAGAACAACTTCTGCAGGAGATACAGTAGCTTAAGAACAACTTCTGCAGGAGATACAGTACCTTGAGAACAACTTCTGCAGGAGATACAGTAGCTTAAGAACAACTTCTGCAAGAGATACAGTAGCTTAAGAACAACTTCTGCAGGAGATACAGTACCTTGAGAACAACTTCTGCAGGCGATACTGTAGCTTTAAGATCAACTTCTGCAGGAGATACAATAGCTTTAGAACAACTTCTGCAGGAGATACAGTACCTTGAGAACAACTTCTGCAGGAGATACAGTAGCTTAAGAACAACTTCTGCAGGAGATACAGTACCTTGAGAACAACTTCTGCAGGAGATACAGTACCTTGAGAACAACTTCTGCAGGAGATACAGTAGCTTAAGAACAACTTCTGCAGGAGATACAGTACCTTGAGAACAACTTCTGCAGGAGATACAGTAGCTTAAAAACAACTTCTGCAGGAGATACAGTACCTTGAGAACAACTTCTGCAGGAGATACAGTAGCTTAAGAACAACTTCTGCAGGAGATACAGTACCTTGAGAACAACTTCTGCAGGAGATACAGTAGCTTAAGAACAACTTCTGCAGGAGATACAGTACCTTGAGAACAACTTCTGCAGGAGATACAGTAGCTTGAGAACAACTTCTGCAGGAGATACAGTACCTTGAGAACAACTTCTGCAGGAGATACAGTAGCTTAAGAACAACTTCTGCAGGAGATACAGTACCTTGAGAACAACTTCTGCAGGAGATACAGTAGCTTAAGAACTACTTCTGCAGGAGATACAGTACCTTGAGAACAACTTCTGCAGGAGATACAGTAGCTTAAGAACAACTTCTGCAGGAGATACAGTACCTTGAGAACAACTTCTGCAGGAGATACAGTAGCTTAAGAACAACTTCTGCAGGAGATACAGTACCTTGAGAACAACTTCTGCAGGAGATACAGTACCTTGAGAACAACTTCTGCAGGAGATACAGTAGCTTAACAACAACTTCTGCAGGAGATACAGTACCTTGAGAACAACTTCTGCAGGAGATACAGTAGCTTAAGAACAACTTCTGCAGGAGATACAGTACCTTGAGAACAACTTCTGCAGGAGATACAGTTCCTTGAGAACAACTTCTGCAGGAGATACAGTAGCTTAACAACAACTTCTGCAGGAGATACAGTACCTTGAGAACAACTTCTGCAGGAGATACAGTAGCTTAAGAACAACTTCTGCAGGAGATACAGTAGCTTAAGAACAACTTCTGCAGGAGATACAGTACCTTGAGAACAACTTCTGCAGGAGATACAGTAGCTTAAGAACAACTTCTGCAGGAGATACAGTACCTTGAGAACAACTTCTGCAGGAGATACAGTAGCTTGAGAACAACTTCTGCAGGAGATACAGTAGCTTAAGAACAACTTCTGCAGGAGATACAGTACCTTGAGAACAACTTCTGCAGGAGATACAGTAGCTTAACAACAACTTCTGCAGGAGATACAGTAGCTTAAGAACAACTTCTGCAGGAGATACAGTACCTTGAGAACAACTTCTGCAGGAGATACAGTAGCTTAAGAACAACTTCTGCAGGAGATACAGTAGCTTAAGAACAACTTCTGCAGGAGATACAGTAGCTTAACAACAACTTCTGCAGGAGATACAGTAGCTTAAGAACAACTTCTGCAGGAGATACAGTACCTTGAGAACAACTTCTGCAGGAGATACAGTACCTTGAGAACAACTTCTGCAGGAGATACAGTAGCTTAAGAACAACTTCTGCAGGAGATACAGTAGCTTAAGAACACCTTCTGCAGGAGATACAGTAGCTTAAGAACAACTTCTGCAGGAGCTACAGTAGCTTAAGAACAACTTCTGCAGGAGATACAGTAGCTTAAGAACAACTTCTGCAGGAGATACAGTACCTTGAGAACAACTTCTGCAGGAGATACAGTAGCTTAAGAACAACTTCTGCAAGAGATACAGTAGCTTAAGAACAACTTCTGCAGGAGATACAGTACCTTGAGAACAACTTCTGCAGGCGATACTGTAGCTTTAAGATCAACTTCTGCAGGAGATACAATAGCTTTAGAACAACTTCTGCAGGAGATACAGTACCTTGAGAACAACTTCTGCAGGAGATACAGTAGCTTAAGAACAACTTCTGCAGGAGATACAGTACCTTGAGAACAACTTCTGCAGGAGATACAGTACCTTGAGAACAACTTCTGCAGGAGATACAGTAGCTTAAGAACAACTTCTGCAGGAGATACAGTACCTTGAGAACAACTTCTGCAGGAGATACAGTAGCTTAAAAACAACTTCTGCAGGAGATACAGTACCTTGAGAACAACTTCTGCAGGAGATACAGTAGCTTAAGAACAACTTCTGCAGGAGATACAGTACCTTGAGAACAACTTCTGCAGGAGATACAGTAGCTTAAGAACAACTTCTGCAGGAGATACAGTACCTTGAGAACAACTTCTGCAGGAGATACAGTAGCTTGAGAACAACTTCTGCAGGAGATACAGTACCTTGAGAACAACTTCTGCAGGAGATACAGTAGCTTAAGAACAACTTCTGCAGGAGATACAGTACCTTGAGAACAACTTCTGCAGGAGATACAGTAGCTTAAGAACTACTTCTGCAGGAGATACAGTACCTTGAGAACAACTTCTGCAGGAGATACAGTAGCTTAAGAACAACTTCTGCAGGAGATACAGTACCTTGAGAACAACTTCTGCAGGAGATACAGTAGCTTAAGAACAACTTCTGCAGGAGATACAGTACCTTGAGAACAACTTCTGCAGGAGATACAGTACCTTGAGAACAACTTCTGCAGGAGATACAGTAGCTTAACAACAACTTCTGCAGGAGATACAGTACCTTGAGAACAACTTCTGCAGGAGATACAGTAGCTTAAGAACAACTTCTGCAGGAGATACAGTACCTTGAGAACAACTTCTGCAGGAGATACAGTACCTTGAGAACAACTTCTGCAGGAGATACAGTAGCTTAACAACAACTTCTGCAGGAGATACAGTACCTTGAGAACAACTTCTGCAGGAGATACAGTAGCTTAACAACAACTTCTGCAGGAGATACAGTAGCTTAAGAACAACTTCTGCAGGAGATACAGTACCTTGAGAACAACTTCTGCAGGAGATACAGTAGCTTAAGAACAACTTCTGCAGGAGATACAGTACCTTGAGAACAACTTCTGCAGGAGATACAGTAGCTTGAGAACAACTTCTGCAGGAGATACAGTAGCTTAAGAACAACTTCTGCAGGAGATACAGTACCTTGAGAACAACTTCTGCAGGAGATACAGTAGCTTAACAACAACTTCTGCAGGAGATACAGTAGCTTAAGAACAACTTCTGCAGGAGATACAGTACCTTGAGAACAACTTCTGCAGGAGATACAGTAGCTTAAGAACAACTTCTGCAGGAGATACAGTAGCTTAAGAACAACTTCTGCAGGAGATACAGTAGCTTAACAACAACTTCTGCAGGAGATACAGTAGCTTAAGAACAACTTCTGCAGGAGATACAGTACCTTGAGAACAACTTCTGCAGGAGATACAGTACCTTGAGAACAACTTCTGCAGGAGATACAGTAGCTTAAGAACAACTTCTGCAGGAGATACAGTACCTTGAGAACAACTTCTGCAGGAGATACAGTAGCTTAACAACAACTTCTGCAGGAGATACAGTAGCTTAAGAACAACTTCAGCAGGAGATACAGTACCTTGAGAACAACTTCTGCAGGAGATACAGTACCTTGAGAACAACTTCTGCAGGAGATACAGTAGCTTAACAACAACTTCTGCAGGAGATACAGTAGCTTAAGAACAACTTCTGCAGGAGATACAGTACCTTGAGAACAACTTCTGCAGGAGATACAGTAGCTTAAGAACAACTTCTGCAGGAGATACAGTAGCTTAAGAACAACTTCTGCAGGAGCTACAGTACCTTGAGAACAATTTCTGCAGGAGATACAGTAGCTTAACAACAACTTCTGCAGGAGATACAGTAGCTTAAGAACAACTTCTCCAGGAGATACAGTAGCTTAAGAACAACTTCTGCAGGAGCTACAGTACCTTGAGAACAACTTCTGCAGGAGATACAGTAACTTAAGAACAACTTCTGCAGGAGATACAGTACCTTGAGAACAACTTCTGCAGGAGATACAGTAGCTTAAGAACAACTTCTGCAAGAGATACAGTAGCTTAAGAACAACTTCTGCAGGAGATACAGTACCTTGAGAACAACTTCTGCAGGCGATACTGTAGCTTTAAGATCAACTTCTGCAGGAGATACAATAGCTTTAGAACAACTTCTGCAGGAGATACAGTACCTTGAGAACAACTTCTGCAGGAGATACAGTAGCTTAAGAACAACTTCTGCAGGAGATACAGTACCTTGAGAACAACTTCTGCAGGAGATACAGTACCTTGAGAACAACTTCTGCAGGAGATACAGTAGCTTAAGAACAACTTCTGCAGGAGATACAGTACCTTGAGAACAACTTCTGCAGGAGATACAGTAGCTTAAAAACAACTTCTGCAGGAGATACAGTACCTTGAGAACAACTTCTGCAGGAGATACAGTAGCTTAAGAACAACTTCTGCAGGAGATACAGTACCTTGAGAACAACTTCTGCAGGAGATACAGTAGCTTAAGAACAACTTCTGCAGGAGATACAGTACCTTGAGAACAACTTCTGCAGGAGATACAGTAGCTTGAGAACAACTTCTGCAGGAGATACAGTACCTTGAGAACAACTTCTGCAGGAGATACAGTAGCTTAAGAACAACTTCTGCAGGAGATACAGTACCTTGAGAACAACTTCTGCAGGAGATACAGTAGCTTAAGAACTACTTCTGCAGGAGATACAGTACCTTGAGAACAACTTCTGCAGGAGATACAGTAGCTTAAGAACAACTTCTGCAGGAGATACAGTACCTTGAGAACAACTTCTGCAGGAGATACAGTAGCTTAAGAACAACTTCTGCAGGAGATACAGTACCTTGAGAACAACTTCTGCAGGAGATACAGTACCTTGAGAACAGCTTCTGCAGGAGATACAGTAGCTTAACAACAACTTCTGCAGGAGATACAGTACCTTGAGAACAACTTCTGCAGGAGATACAGTAGCTTAAGAACAACTTCTGCAGGAGATACAGTACCTTGAGAACAACTTCTGCAGGAGATACAGTTCCTTGAGAACAACTTCTGCAGGAGATACAGTAGCTTAACAACAACTTCTGCAGGAGATACAGTACCTTGAGAACAACTTCTGCAGGAGATACAGTAGCTTAACAACAACTTCTGCAGGAGATACAGTAGCTTAAGAACAACTTCTGCAGGAGATACAGTACCTTGAGAACAACTTCTGCAGGAGATACAGTAGCTTAAGAACAACTTCTGCAGGAGATACAGTACCTTGAGAACAACTTCTGCAGGAGATACAGTAGCTTGAGAACAACTTCTGCAGGAGATACAGTAGCTTAAGAACAACTTCTGCAGGAGATACAGTACCTTGAGAACAACTTCTGCAGGAGATACAGTAGCTTAACAACAACTTCTGCAGGAGATACAGTAGCTTAAGAACAACTTCTGCAGGAGATACAGTACCTTGAGAACAACTTCTGCAGGAGATACAGTAGCTTAAGAACAACTTCTGCAGGAGATACAGTAGCTTAAGAACAACTTCTGCAGGAGATACAGTAGCTTAACAACAACTTCTGCAGGAGATACAGTAGCTTAAGAACAACTTCTGCAGGAGATACAGTACCTTGAGAACAACTTCTGCAGGAGATACAGTACCTTGAGAACAACTTCTGCAGGAGATACAGTAGCTTAAGAACAACTTCTGCAGGAGATACAGTAGCTTAAGAACACCTTCTGCAGGAGATACAGTAGCTTAAGAACAACTTCTGCAGGAGCTACAGTAGCTTAAGAACAACTTCTGCAGGAGATACAGTAGCTTAAGAACAACTTCTGCAGGAGATACAGTACCTTGAGAACAACTTCTGCAGGAGATACAGTAGCTTAAGAACAACTTCTGCAAGAGATACAGTAGCTTAAGAACAACTTCTGCAGGAGATACAGTACCTTGAGAACAACTTCTGCAGGCGATACTGTAGCTTTAAGATCAACTTCTGCAGGAGATACAATAGCTTTAGAACAACTTCTGCAGGAGATACAGTACCTTGAGAACAACTTCTGCAGGAGATACAGTAGCTTAAGAACAACTTCTGCAGGAGATACAGTACCTTGAGAACAACTTCTGCAGGAGATACAGTACCTTGAGAACAACTTCTGCAGGAGATACAGTAGCTTAAGAACAACTTCTGCAGGAGATACAGTACCTTGAGAACAACTTCTGCAGGAGATACAGTAGCTTAAAAACAACTTCTGCAGGAGATACAGTACCTTGAGAACAACTTCTGCAGGAGATACAGTAGCTTAAGAACAACTTCTGCAGGAGATACAGTACCTTGAGAACAACTTCTGCAGGAGATACAGTAGCTTAAGAACAACTTCTGCAGGAGATACAGTACCTTGAGAACAACTTCTGCAGGAGATACAGTAGCTTGAGAACAACTTCTGCAGGAGATACAGTACCTTGAGAACAACTTCTGCAGGAGATACAGTAGCTTAAGAACAACTTCTGCAGGAGATACAGTACCTTGAGAACAACTTCTGCAGGAGATACAGTAGCTTAAGAACTACTTCTGCAGGAGATACAGTACCTTGAGAACAACTTCTGCAGGAGATACAGTAGCTTAAGAACAACTTCTGCAGGAGATACAGTACCTTGAGAACAACTTCTGCAGGAGATACAGTAGCTTAAGAACAACTTCTGCAGGAGATACAGTACCTTGAGAACAACTTCTGCAGGAGATACAGTACCTTGAGAACAACTTCTGCAGGAGATACAGTAGCTTAACAACAACTTCTGCAGGAGATACAGTACCTTGAGAACAACTTCTGCAGGAGATACAGTAGCTTAAGAACAACTTCTGCAGGAGATACAGTACCTTGAGAACAACTTCTGCAGGAGATACAGTACCTTGAGAACAACTTCTGCAGGAGATACAGTAGCTTAACAACAACTTCTGCAGGAGATACAGTACCTTGAGAACAACTTCTGCAGGAGATACAGTAGCTTAACAACAACTTCTGCAGGAGATACAGTAGCTTAAGAACAACTTCTGCAGGAGATACAGTACCTTGAGAACAACTTCTGCAGGAGATACAGTAGCTTAAGAACAACTTCTGCAGGAGATACAGTACCTTGAGAACAACTTCTGCAGGAGATACAGTAGCTTGAGAACAACTTCTGCAGGAGATACAGTAGCTTAAGAACAACTTCTGCAGGAGATACAGTACCTTGAGAACAACTTCTGCAGGAGATACAGTAGCTTAACAACAACTTCTGCAGGAGATACAGTAGCTTAAGAACAACTTCTGCAGGAGATACAGTACCTTGAGAACAACTTCTGCAGGAGATACAGTAGCTTAAGAACAACTTCTGCAGGAGATACAGTAGCTTAAGAACAACTTCTGCAGGAGATACAGTAGCTTAACAACAACTTCTGCAGGAGATACAGTAGCTTAAGAACAACTTCTGCAGGAGATACAGTACCTTGAGAACAACTTCTGCAGGAGATACAGTACCTTGAGAACAACTTCTGCAGGAGATACAGTAGCTTAAGAACAACTTCTGCAGGAGATACAGTACCTTGAGAACAACTTCTGCAGGAGATACAGTAGCTTAACAACAACTTCTGCAGGAGATACAGTAGCTTAAGAACAACTTCTGCAGGAGATACAGTACCTTGAGAACAACTTCTGCAGGAGATACAGTACCTTGAGAACAACTTCTGCAGGAGATACAGTAGCTTAACAACAACTTCTGCAGGAGATACAGTAGCTTAAGAACAACTTCTGCAGGAGATACAGTACCTTGAGAACAACTTCTGCAGGAGATACAGTAGCTTAAGAACAACTTCTGCAGGAGATACAGTAGCTTAAGAACAACTTCTGCAGGAGCTACAGTACCTTGAGAACAACTTCTGCAGGAGATACAGTAGCTTAACAACAACTTCTGCAGGAGATACAGTAGCTTAAGAACAACTTCTCCAGGAGATACAGTAGCTTAAGAACAACTTCTGCAGGAGCTACAGTACCTTGAGAACAACTTCTGCAGGAGATACAGTAACTTAAGAACAACTTCTGCAGGAGATACAGTAGCTTAAGAACAACTTCTGCAGGAGATACAGTAGCTTAAGAACAACTTCTGCAGGAGATACAGTACCTTGAGAACAACTTCTGCAGGAGATACAGTAGCTTAAGAACAACTTCTGCAGGAGATACAGTACCTTGAGAACAACTTCTGCAGGAGATACTGTAGCTTTAAGATCAACTTCTGCAGGAGATACAGTACCTTGAGAACAACTTCTGCAGGAGATACAGTACCTTGAGAACAACTTCTGCAGGAGATACAGTAGCTTAACAACAACTTCTGCAGGAGCTACAGTAGCTTAAGAACAACTTCTGCAGGAGATACAGTAGCTTAAGAACAACTTCTGCAGGAGATACAGTACCTTGAGAACAACTTCTGCAGGAGATACAGTAGCTTAAGAACAACTTCTGCAGGAGATACAGTAGCTTAAGAACAACTTCTGCAGGAGATACAGTAGCTTAAGAACAACTTCTGCAGGAGCTACAGTAGCTTAAGAACAACTTCTGCAGGAGATACAGTAGCTTAACAACAACTTCTGCAGGAGCTACAGTAGCTTAAGAACAACTTCTGCAGGAGATACAGTAGCTTAAGAACAACTTCTGCAGGAGCTACAGTAGCTTAAGAACAACTTCTGCAGGAGATACAGTAGCTTAAGAACAACTTCTGCAGGAGATACAGTAGCTTAAGAACAACTTCTGCAGGAGATAGAGTACCTTGAGAACAACTTCTGCAGGAGATACAGTAGCTTAAGAACAACTTCTGCAGGAGATACAGTAGCTTAAGAACACCTTCTGCAGGAGATACAGTAGCTTAGGAACAACTTCTGCAGGAGCTACAGTAGCTTAAGAACAACTTCTGCAGGAGATACAGTAGCTTAAGAACAACTTCTGCAGGAGATACAGTACCTAGAGAACAACTTCTGCAGGAGATACAGTAGCTTAAGAACAACTTCTGCAGGAGATACAGTAGCTTAAGAACAACTTCTGCAGGAGATACAGTACCTTGAGAACAACTTCTGCAGGAGATACTGTAGCTTTAAGATCAACTTCTGCAGGAGATACAATAGCTTTAGAACAACTTCTGCAGGAGATACAGTACCTTGAGAACAACTTCTGCAGGAGATACAGTAGCTTAAGAACAACTTCTGCAGGAGATACAGTACCTTGAGAACAACTTCTGCAGGAGATACAGTAGCTTAAGAACAACTTCTGCAGGAGATACAGTACCTTGAGAACAATTTCTGCAGGAGATACAGTAGCTTAAGAACAACTTCTGCAGGAGATACAGTACCTTGAGAATAACTTCTGCAGGAGATACAGTAGCTTAAGAACAACTTCTGCAGGAGATACAGTACCTTGAGAACAACTTCTGCAGGAGATACAGTAGCTTAAGAACAACTTCTGCAGGAGATACAGTACCTTGAGAACAACTTCTGCAGGAGATACAGTACCTTGAGAACAACTTCTGCAGGAGATACAGTACCTTGACAACAACTTCTGCAGGAGATACAGTAGCTTGAGAACAACTTCTGCAGGAGATACAGTAGCTTAAGAACAACTTCTGCAGGAGATACAGTAGCTTGAGAACAACTTCTGCAGGAGATTCAGTAGCTTAAGAACAACTTCTGCAGGAGATACAGTACCTTGAGAACAACTTCTGCAGGAGATACAGTAGCTTGAGAACAACTTCTGCAGGAGATACAGTAGCTTTAGAACTTCTGCAAGAGACACAGTAGCTTTAGAACTTCTGCAGGAGACACAGTAGCTTTAGAACTTCTGCAGGAGACACAGTAGCTTTTGAACTTCTGCAGGAGACACAGTAGCTTTAGAACTTCTGCAGGAGACACAGTAGCTTTAGATCAACATCTGCAGGAGACACAGTAGCTTTAGATAAACATCTGCAGGAGACACAGTAGCTTCAGAACTTCTGCAGGAGACACAGTAGCTTTAGATCAACATCTGCAGGAGACACAGTAGCTTCAGAACTTCTGCAGGAGACACAGTAGCTTTAGATCAACATCTGCAGGAGACACAGTAGCTTTAGATCAACATCTGCAGGAGACACAGTAGCTTTAGAACTTCTGCAAGAGACACAGTAGCTTTTGAACTTCTGCAGGAGACACAGTAGCTTTAGATCAACATCTGCAGGAGACGCAGTAGCCTCAGATCAACATCTGCAGGAGACGCAGTAGCCTCAGATCAACATCTGCAGGAGACACAGTAGCTTTAGAACTTCTGCAAGAGACACAGTAGCTTTTGAAGTTCTGCAGGAGACACAGTAGCTTTTGAACTTCTGCAGGAGACACAGTAGCTTTAGATCAACATCTGCAGGAGACGCAGTAGCCTCAGATCAACATCTGCAGGAGACGCAGTAGCCTCAGATCAACATCTGCAGGAGACACAGTAGCTTTAGAACTTCTGCAAGAGACACAGTAGCTTTTGAACTTCTGCAGGAGACACAGTAGCTTTTGAACTTCTGCAGGAGACGCAGTAGCCTCAGATCAACATCTGCAGGAGACGCAGTAGCCTCAGATCAACATCTGCAGGAGACGCAGTAGCCTCAGATCAACATCTGCAGGAGACGCAGTAGCCTCAGATCAACATCTGCAGGAGACGCAGTAGCTTTAGAACTTCTGCAGGAGACGCAGTAGCCTCAGATCAACATCTGCAGGAGACGCAGTAGCCTCAGATCAACATCTGCAGGAGACGCAGTAGCCTCAGATCAACATCTGCAGGAGACGCAGTAGCCTCAGATCATCTTCATTAGTTAGTTGATAACAATGGCTCACTAAATATCGTACGCCAACATTAAAAATAATTTCTTTGAGTTAGATATAAAACTCCTACTGGTAGCGACCTAGTTATAAAAATTCTTACATGTTTTGAGTGTGTCGTCGTCTTGTCTGGTCGCTGCCTCTAACACCCTCAGGAGGGAGTCTTATCTCAGTCAAAATATTTGACCAATTAGACAAAACTGGTCTGCCATGTTCGTAGTGTATTAGAATTATCTTCATTTCTACACTGAAAAGACAAATCAGCCTTTATAGAATACCTGACAGTCTTGTATAAAGGTGTACCCCAGGGGTAGCAGCACCTGCTACCCCTGGGGCATGTGCTGTCTTGGAGGACAGTATTTGTAAGAATAAAGAAATGAAAGCCATTGCACCAAAAGGGGACAGGGGTCCTGCTTTCTGGGTTAACAGGTATAGACAAAGATTGACTCACGAAATCGTAATGATACGATTGCGAACAAACCATACCACGGGTGGGGTTTGAACCCGCGGTCAGCGAGTGGCTAACGCGACGGTCTGGAGTTTTGAGACTGACCACGGGTTCAAACCCCACCCGTATGGTTTTTTTAAGACAAAGTATGCTATTTTGTAATTCTGGAGTTCGCATAACTCCAGATTTACAAAATAGCAATGCCACTGGCAATGACAAAAGGGTGATGCTACGAGGATTACAGTAGATACACTCCCAGTAAAAGCTGGTGGAAGCACCACTGTTAGTACAATCGCTGTAGACAGTGGGGAGGCAGACAATAATGCACCAGTAGCGAACGCAGCCGCGAAAAACCAAGGGAAAGAAAAATCAGAAGTGGCAAAGTAACTTGCAAAGGTTCCTCTGTGTGAATGGTAATAAAGTCGAGCTCTTTCACTTGCTGGAAGGAAGGTTGCAAGCACTGACTTTCCAGGTTAAGTATACAGTACACATGGGGTCCAAGTACCTTCATCATGATGGAGAGAACACTAGTCACACTGAGCAACGCTCGCACCACTGACTTTCCAGGTTAAGTATACACTACACATGGGGTCCAAGTACCTTCATCATGATGGAGAGAACACTAGTCACACTGAGCAACGCTCGCACCACTGACTTTCCAGGTTAAGTATACACTACACATGGGGTCCAAGTACCTTCATCATGATGGAGAGAACACTAGTCACACTGAGCAACGCTCGCACCACTGACTTTCCAGGTTAAGTATACACTACACATGATGGGGAACACTAGTCTGAGCAAGTGACCTTCATCATGATGGAGAGAACACTAGTCACACTGAGCAACGCTCGCACCACTGACTTTCCAGGTTAAGTATACACTACACATGGGGTCCAAGTACCTTCATCATGATGGAGAGAACACTAGTCACACTGAGCAACGCTCGCACCACTGACTTTCCAGGTTAAGTATACACTACACATGGGGTCCAAGTACCTTCATCATGAAGGAGAGAACGCTAGTCACACTGAGCAACGCTCGCACCACTGACTTTCCAGGTTAAGTATACAGTACACATGGGGTCCAAGTACCTTCATCATGAAGGAGAGAACGCTAGTCACACTGAGCAACGCTCGCACCACTGACTTTCCAGGTTAAGTATACACTACACATGGGGTCCAAGTACCTTCATCATGAAGGAGAGAACGCTACTCACACTGAACAACGCTCGCACCACGAAGTGAACGCTCTCTTGCTACTGCATATATCAGAAGCAGCATATGACAAAAAAAAGAGGATTTTGATAAAAACATCAGAGACAGATGATGTGTCCAGTGGGTTTTGTCCACGTATGATCCTGTCTTCAACTGCTGCACCTCTCGTCTGGCTCCACTATACAAGTCTCCAGTCTCATGTCTCATTATACTGAAAAAGCCTACTGAGTATGGGAAACTTGTCAGTAAAGATACCTAGGTGCTATTCATGTCTTGTTAAATACCTAGGTGCTAAGTCTTATTAAATACTTAGGTGCTACACATGTCTTATTTAATACCTAGGTGCTATGTCTTAATACCTAAGTGCTATACATGTCTTATTAAATACCTAGGTGCTATGTCTTATTAAATACCTAGGGGCCATACATGTCTTATTAAATACCTAGGTGCTATGTCTTATTGAATACTTAGGTGCTATGTCTTATTAAATACTTAGGTGCTTTACATGTCTTATTAAATATCTAGGTTGCATGTCTTATTAAATACTTAGGTGCTATTCATGTCTTATTAAATGCCTAGGTGCTATGTCTTATTAATACTTATGCGCTATACATTTTTTTTTATTATCACACTGGCCGATTCCCACCAAGGCAGGGTGGCCCGAAAAAGAAAAACTTTCACCATCATTCACTCCATCACTGTCTTGCCAGAAGGGTGCTTTACACTACAGTTTTTAAACTGCAACATTAACACCCCTCCTTCATGTCTTCATGTCTTCTTAAATAAACCATACCACGGGCGGGGATAGAATTCGCGATCAGAGAGTCTCAAAACTCCAGACCGTCGCGTTAGCCACTGGACCAGCTAGCCACAATAAGATTCGTCCAATTAGGTATATTTCTATACCATAGGAAGGCTAGCATAGGCACCACTGTGACCACAAATGCAAGTTTTTACAGACGGATCTCCAGCTAGCGTGGCCGTGGCGAACTCTAGCTCAAGTCCCCTCTCTGGTCCAGTGGCTAACGCGACGGTCTGGAGTTTTGAGACTCTCTGATCGCGGGTTCTATCCCCACCCGTGGTATGGTATGTTTGCAATCATGTCATTACGATTTCGTGAGTCGTCTTAAATACCTAGGCTCTATGTCTTATTAAATACTTATGTGCTATACATATTTTACCAAATACGTAGGTGCTATGTCTTATTAAATACTTAGGTACTACATATGTCTTATTCAATACCTATGTGCTACACATGTTTTATTCAATACTTTTAGGAGAGAGAATTTCATCACTCAAGCATTCTTCAAACATTGTGCAATTATTGTACGTAAGTCTGCAACATTGTACGAGGCTCTGAAGACACTGCAACACACTTCCAGGGAATTATACTTCCATTACTACCAGCACTACTACTACTACTACTACTACTACTGCTACTACTACTACTACTACTACTACTAATAATAATAATAATAATAATAATAATAATAATAATAATAATAATTCTTCCTCCGTAAGCCATGCGTGTTGTAAGAGGCGACTAAAATGCCAGGAGCAAGGGACTAGTAACCTCTTCTTCTGTATATATTACTAAATTTAAAAGGAGAAACTTTCGCTTTTCTTTTTGGGCCACCCTGCCTCGGTGGGATACGGCCGGTGCGATGAAAGAAGAATAAATATAGCATTATATGCCCTTCAAAATGTAGATTATAATGAGTAGACGAGTGTTAAGGGAGTAAGACTTGTCAAGCCCTTCCCTTCAGACATAAGACATAGAGCCAGCACACAGTCTCCAAGTGGGAGCTGCACAAGTCTCCCAAGTCATTTGCTGATCATTCAGGTTGTGGTGCTGAATTGTTGCTGCCAACACTAACAGACTTACTAGGTCTGGTACCGACACACAGACTTGTCTTCAGGTAACCTGGTTCCTCGTACTGAGTGCTGAAGATTTGATAATCTTCACTGTTCCTTGTTCCTTGTCTTGTGTATTAAAATTAAGCTAGTTTATTCAGGTACAGGTATACATAAATACAGTTATATACATTATTATACATAGTGTATGTGTAGACTACCTGGGATGACCCAGAAAGGTCAGACGTGACTTGTTTCCATTAGATTAAGTTGGAGTGAGAAATGTATCCCACACATTTCTCATTCGAAATAGTTAATGAGAGTCTTCAGATGGCGCTGAGGCACTCAGATGTCTCATCCAGAATTACCAGTCCTGACATAGAATGTTAAATCAAAGTTAAACGAATCAAGAAGTCTATAATCAAATTAATATAATCAAGTTTATAATCAAGTTTATAATCAAGTTAATATAAGAATTAACGCTGAGGGATAAAAAACAAAGTTAAGATTATGCCAGCTGAGTCAACTGGTTTTTACATATTCCTTCGCTGTCTTAAATATTCTTTGTAAATTGCACCGGAAAATACCGATACATGTTTAACGTTATATAATTACTCTCATGAACCTAACAAGACTTAAATTTTCAAGATTTTTATTTCCAACTTACGTAAGATATTACCCACAATCCTGTCATCCTCAGAAAGTTTAAAATGTTACGTCTTTATTCGGAAAGTTTAAAGTTCTATATGCTTACCACTGCAAGTTTTAGCGCTGTTTTGATAATAATAATAATAATAATAATAATAATAATAATAATAATAATAATAATAATCTGTTTAATCATCACACTTCATTCCCTTGTGAATCTTATCTATTTAACATAACATAATTATAAGTGCGTAGAAATACCATATTGTGGTTGAGAGAGTTACTATTTTTTTGTGGGCGTGTTTATAAAGACGGCAGACACAGCAGTGAGGCAGCAGACTGTCACTTCTTACCCGCCAGTCATAATGGCGCAGTGGTTCACGGTGATGTTTGTGGTTCTGACGGCCACCAAGGCGGACCAACCTTCCCGAACCGAGCAAGAGATCTCCAGCACACTGCTCCTCAACCAGCTGGCAATGGCGCAAATGTTGGCTGAACGAGACTCTGGTGTAAGAGGTAAGGGGAAAGTTAGATGAGGAAGGGATGGCAGGACAGTGGAGTGAGTGCCAGTACGGGGACAGAGGTAAGTGAAACACTTGATAGCTGCAGAGGTGGTAGTAGATGGAAGGAGAACATAAGAGAAATATGGGTGAGGTGGCAGTTCATTGCGTGAAGAGATGGATATTTAAGAGTAATGAGATTATAGGCGAAGTGGTGGTAGACTGAGTCAGGAGACGGCCATTGGGAAAAGGAACATACCTGGAGTATACCTGGAGAGGGTTACGGGGGTCAACGCTTCCGCGGCCCGGTCTGTAACCACAGCCTGGCTGGTCAGGTACTGACTTTAGGTATCTGTCCAGTGCCTTCGTGAAGACAGTCAGGGGTCTATTGGTAGTCCCTTTATGTATGCTGGGAGGCAGTTGTACAATCTTGGGTGCCTGACACTTATTGTGTTGTCTCTCAGTGTACTCGTGGCGCCCCTGCTTTTCATCGGGGGAATGTTGCATCTCCTGTCGGGTCTTTTGCTTTCATAGGGGGTGATTTTCATGTGCAAATTTGGTATTAATCCCTCTAGGACTTTCCCAGTGAATATTATCATGTATCTCTCTCGCCTGCGTTACATAAGACTACAATATTTCGTGATGGAATTAGTACTGAAAATAGCCAGTGGTAAGAGGAAGTAGACACAACTGGGTTTTATACTGTGAATTTTTACCCATGCATAGTGGCCACCTGGGAAACACGGCTGACAGCATTCTGGAGAGAGGCTGCTACTACTCGATATAATCTTCCTAGCCTGCTTGTGTACCTCACATATAATCTTCCTGGCCTGCTAGTGTACCTCGCATATAATCTTCCTGGCCTGCTATTGTACCTCGCACATAATCTTCCTGGACTGCTACTGTACCTCGCAAATAATCTTCCTGACCTGCTAGTGTACCTAACATATAATCTTCCTGGCCTGCTAGTGTACATCGCATATAATCTTCCTGGCCTGCTATTGTACCTCGCACATAATCTTCCTGGACTGCTACTGTACCTCGCAAATAATCTTCCTGACCTGCTAGTGTACCTAACATATAATCTTCCTGGCCTGCTAGTGTACCTCGCATATAATCTTCCTGGCCTGCTAGTGTACCTCGCATATAATCTTCCTGGACTGCTAGTGTACCTCGCATATAATCTTCATGGCCTGCTAGTGTACCTCGCATATTATCTTCCTGGCCTGCTAGTGTAACTCGCGTATAATCTTCCTGGACTGCTAGTGTTCCTCGCATATAATCTTCCTGGACTGCTAGTGGACCTCACATATAATCTTCCTAGCATGCTAGTGCACATCGCATACAATCTTCCTGGCCTGCTAGTGTACGTCGAAATAATCTTCCTAGCCTGCTAGTGTACCTCACATTTATTCTTCCTGGCCTGCTAGTGTAACTCGCATACACTCTTCCTGGCCTGCTAGTGTACCTCGCATATAATCTTCCTGGCCTGCTAATGTACCTCGCATATAATCTTCCTGGACTGCTAGTGTATCTCGCATATAATCTTCCTGGCCTGCTAGTGTACCTCGCATATAATCTTCCTGGCCTGCTTGTGTACCTCGATATAATCTTTCTAGCCTGCTAGTGTACCTCACATATAATCTTCCTGGCCTGCTAGTGTACCTCGCATATAATCTTCTTGGCCTGCTAGTGTACCTCGCACATAATCTTCCTGGACTGCTATTGTAACTCGCACATAATCTCCCTGACCTGCTAGTGTACCTTGCTTATAATCTTCCTGGCCTCCTAGTGTACCTCGCATATAATCTTCCTGGCCTGCTAGTGTACCTCGCACATAATCTTCCTGACCTGCTTGTGTACCTCGATATAATCTTCCTTGCCTGCTAGTGGACCTCACATATAATCTTCCTAGCCTGATAGTTTACCTCGTGTATATTCTTCCTGGCCTGCTAGTGTACCTCACGTATAATCTTCATTGCCTGCTAGTGTACCTCACATACAATCTTCCTGGCCTGCTAGTGTACCTCGCATATAATCTTCCTGGCCTGCTAATGTACCTCGCATAAAATCTTCCTGGTCTGCTAGTGTACCTCGTATATAATCTTCCTGACCTGCTATGGTGCCTCACATATAATCTTCCTGGCCTGCTAGTGTACCTCGCATATAATCTTCCTTGTCTGCTAGTGCACCTCGCATATAATCTTCCTGGCCTGCTAGTGTACCTCGCATATAATCTTCCTTGTCTGCTAGTGCACCTCGCATATAATCTTCCTGGCCTGCTAGTGTACCTCGCACATAATCTTCCTGGTCTGCTAGTGTACCTCACATATAATCTTCCTGGCCTGCTAGTGTACCTCGCATATAATCTTCCTGGCCTGCTAATGTACCTCGCATATAATTTTCCTGGTCTGCTAGTGTACGTCACATACAATCTTCCTGGCCTGCTAGTGTACCTCGCATATAATCTTCCTGGCCTGCTAATGTACCTCGCATATAATCTTCCTGGCCTGCTAGTGTACCTCGCATATAATCTTCCTGGTCTGCTAGTGTACCTCGCATGTAATCTTCCTGGCCTGCTTGTGTACCTCGCATATAATCTTCCTGGTCTGCTAGTGTACCTCGCATATAATCTTCCTGGCCTGCTAGTGTACCTCGCATATAATCTTCCTGGTCTGCTAGTGTACCTCGCATGTAATCTTCCTGGCCTGCTTGTGTACCTCGCATATAATCTTCCTGGTCTGCTAGTGTACCTCACATGTAATCTTCCTGGCCTGCTTGTGTACCTCGCATATAATCTTCCTGGTCTGCTAGTGTACCTCGCATGTAATCTTCCTGGCCTGCTTGTGTACCTCGCATATAATCTTCCTGGTCTGCTAGTGTACCTCGCATATAATCTTCCTGGCCTGCTAGTGTACCTCGCATATAATCTTCCTGGTCTGCTAGTGTACCTCGCATGTAATCTTCCTGGCCTGCTTGTGTACCTCGCATATAATCTTCCTGGTCTGCTAGTGTACCTCGCATGTAATCTTCCTGGCCTGCTTGTGTACCTCGCATATAATCTTCCTGGTCTGCTAGTGTACCTCGCATGTAATCTTCCTGGCCTGCTTGTGTACCTCGCATATAATCTTCCTGGTCTGCTAGTGTACCTCGCATGTAATCTTCCTGGCCTGCTAGTGTACCTCGCATATAATCATCTTGGCTTGCTAGTGTACCTCGCATATAATCTTCTTGGCCTGCTAGTGCACCTCGCATATAATCTTCCTGGCCTGCTAGTGTACCTCGCATATAATCTAGTGATACCAGTGAATTAGTGAATACAGTGTTGTAGTAGCAACTAACCAGTATTATAATGGTACTTAGTGTAGTGGAGTGACTTTCAGTAGTATTTTCATCATTCTTGAAATATCAGACGTATACAGTGAAATTCATGTAAACTCTAGTTACCAGCGGTCGCAATATACACAACGAAAAACAAATATTACTCCAGAAAAAGTGTCTTTCCTTCAATAATCTTCACCAGTCAGCTGTAGTGATAATATAGCATTTGTTGTGGTGGTGAGAAAAAAAAACCTAGACAAGTTAGATACAATGATCGATAAACCTTCAGACTGTTCATAAAAGTATCGCCGGAAAAAAAATCCCCCCCCCCCAGTACCAACAATACCACCAGTCCGATGACATTCTTCTTTGCAAATATACAGGGTCTAAAGCCAGCAACAAACAACAAAATACCTTTCATCCGTGGACTGCTTGCAGAGGCAAAGGCAATGTTCGCGGCTTTCACTGAGACCCACATAAAGGATCACTTGGACAACGAAATATGGATCCCAGGTTACAACCTATACAGATGTGACAGAGTGAACAGGCAAAAGGGGGGGGGTTGGCCTGTACATTGCAGAGTCACTTGTTTGCACAGAACTGCTAAATGCCTCAAATGATGTAGTGGAATAGTGGAAGTTTTAGCAGTAAAGGTCGAGAACCAAAACCTAGTCATTGTGGTAGTCTACAAGCCTCCGGATTGTAATAAAGTTGGTAGAATTACCGACAATATGTAAAGTAAAAGGACACAAGTGCAACTAATGTGACATTTATTGTGGCAACGTTTCGCTCTCCAGGAGCTTTATCAAGCCATTACGGTAATGGTTGATGGCTTGATAAAGCTCCTGGAGAGCGAAACGTTGCCACAATAAATGTCACATTAGTTGCACTTGTGTCCTTTTACTTTACAAGCCTCCGGATGCAACATCCCAGCAATTCCAGGAACAGCTGTTAAAAATTGACCACTGTCTGGAAAATCTTCCAGCTCCTGCACCCAACATCTTGCTCCTGGGAAATTTCAACTTAAGGCACCTAAAATGGAGGAATATAGCAAATAATATTGTTGCAGAAATAACACCAGGAGGCAGCTCAGATGAAAACTCACACTCACACGAGCTTTTAAATCTCTGCACAAAATTCAATTTAAACCAGCAAATAATAGAGCCTACTAGACTGGAGAATACACTAGACCTCATCTTCACTAACAATGATGATGTGATAAGAAATGTCACCATATCAAAAACAATATACTCAGATCACAACATAATTGAGGTTCAGTCATGTATGCGCGGAGCCCCAGACCGACATAATGAGATTAGTCACGAGGGAGCATTCACCAAATTCAACTTCAATAACAAAAACATAAAGTGGGACCAAGTAAACCAAGTCCTAACCGATATAAGCTGGGAAGATATACTAAGCAACACAGACCCCAACTTATGCCTAGAACAGATTAACTCGGTGGCACTCGATGTATGCACAAGGCTTATTCCTCTAAGAAAAAGGAGGAGTAGATGTAAAATAGAAAGAGACAGGCGCTCCCTTTACAGGCGACGGAAAAGAATAACAGAGCGGCTAAAAGAGGTCAATATATCTGAAATGCGTAGGGAGACACTGGTCAGAGAAATAGCAAGCATCGAACTTAAGCTAAAAGAATCCTTTAGGAGTCAGGAATCGCGGGAAGAACTAAAAGCCATAAATGAAATCGAAAGAAACCCGAAGTATTTCTTCTCCTATGCCAAATCAAAATCGAGAACAACGTCCAGTATTGGGCCCCTACTTAAACAAGATGGGTCCTACACAGATGACAGCAAGGAAATGAGTGAGCTACTCAAGTCCCAATATGACTCAGTTTTTAGCAAGCCGCTAACCAGACTGAGAGTCGAAGATCAAAATGAATTTTTTATGAGAGAGCCACAAAATTTGATTAACACAAGCCTATCCGATGTTATCCTGACGCCAAATGACTTCGAACAGGCGATAAATGACATGCCCATGCACTCTGCCCCAGGGCCAGACTCATGGAACTCTGTGTTCATCAAGAACTGCAAGAAGCCCCTATCACGAGCCTTTTCCATCCTATGGAGAGGGAGCATGGACACGGGGGTCGTCCCACAGTTACTAAAAACAACAACAGACATAGCCCCACTCCACAAAGGGGGCAGTAAAGCAACAGCTAAGAACTACAGACCAATAGCACTAACATCCCATATCATAAAAATCTTTGAAAGGGTCCTAAGAAGCAAGATCACCACCCATCTAGAAACCCATCAGTTACACAACCCAGGGCAACATGGGTTTAGAACAGGTCGCTCCTGTCTGTCTCAACTATTGGATCACTACGACAAGGTCCTAAATGCACTAGAAGACAAAAAGAATGCATATGTAATATATACAGACTTTGCAAAAGCCTTCGACAAGTGTGACCATGGCGTAATAGCGCACAAAATGCGTGCTAAAGGAATAACAGGAAAAGTCGGTCGATGGATCTATAATTTCCTCACTAACAGAACACAGAGAGTAGTCGTCAACAGAGTAAAGTCCGAGGCAGCTACGGTGAAAAGCTCTGTTCCACAAGGCACAGTACTCGCTCCCATCTTGTTCCTCATCCTCATATCCGACATAGACAAGGATGTCAGCCACAGCACCGTGTCTTCCTTTGCAGATGACACCCGAATCTGCATGACAGTGTCTTCCATTGCAGACACTGCAAAGCTCCAGGCGGACATCAACCAAATCTTTCAGTGGGCTGCAGAAAACAATATGAAGTTCAACGATGAGAAATTTCAATTACTCAGATATAGTAAACATGAGGAAATTAAATCTTCATCAGAGTACAAAACAAATTCTGGCCACAAAATAGAGCGAAACACCAACGTCAAAGACCTGGGAGTGATCATGTCGGAGAATCTCACCTTCAAGGACCATAACATTGTATCAATCGCATCTGCTAGAAAAATGACAGGATGGATAATGAGAACCTTCAAAACTAGGGAGGCCAAGCCCATGATGACACTCTTCAGGTCACTTGTTCTATCTAGGCTGGAATATTGCTGCACACTAACAGCACCTTTCAAGGCAGGTGAAATTGCCGACCTAGAAAATGTGCAGAGAACTTTCACGGCGCGCATAACGGAGATAAAACACCTCAATTATTGGGAGCGCTTGAGGTTCCTAAACCTGTATTCCCTGGAACGCAGGAGGGAGAGATACATGATTATATACACCTGGAAAATCCTAGAGGGACTAGTACCGATCTTGCACACGAAAATCGCTCACTACGAAAGCAAAAGACTTGGCAGACGATGCAACATCCCCCCAATGAAAAGCAGGGGTGTCACTAGCACGTTAAGAGACCATACAATAAGTGTCAGGGGCCCGAGACTGTTCAACTGCCTCCCAGCACACATAAGGGGGATTACCAACAGACCCCTGGCAGTCTTCAAGCTGGCACTGGACAAGCACCTAAAGTCAGTTCCTGATCAGCCGGGCTGTGGCTCGTACGTTGGTTTGCGTGCAGCCAGCAGCAACAGCCTGGTTGATCAGGCTCTGATCCACCAGGAGGCCTGGTCACAGACCGGGCCGCGGGGGCGTTGACCCCCGGAACTCTCTCCTGGTAAACTCCAGTTCGTCATTGTAGGAGCTGCCTGCAATCACCGGTTCATCAACACGCAAGTTATACTTTTGTATCAATCTATTCACATATTGCACGGTTAAATAATTTCCAGTAGTTCCTTCATGAGTTAGCCCAAATCACCGACCAGATATGTTTTAAATAAGTGACCCACTGATCGGATCCGACTGGTTCCGAACCCTTGGCCGGTCCGAACCCTTGACTGGTCCGAACCCTTGACTGGTCCGAACCCTTGACTGGTCCAATCCCTTGACCGGTTTCAAACGGATTCGTTGGACGATAAAGCAGACTGTAAACAGACGGGGTATTATACGTCCTTATCAAGCACAAACAATAAATATAAAACAGGAACGGACACCAGTAAGCTGTCCTAATATACAAGTACAGTTAGAAATAGAAATACAAATAGCCAGATCTTCGCTTTAAGGAGGTTGTTAGCAGAATATTCAAGGGGTTACTAGTAGAATTACGGTAAATCAGCCATTGAAATCACGATATGAAACTCAGTGTAGTCTGCAGTCAATCAAACAAACGGGCTTCCACATGGATAACTTGCCATTTTTGTGAAAATTGGTGTCACGCCCCTTGTGCAGATATCCAAGAACTATCTACAAGCAGTATTAAATCAGGGAAGTGTTTTTGGGTATGCCCAAATGAGATCAATCTGTGGACTAAAATCACATTGGTATTAAAAGATTATAACATAAAGGAGCCTTCATAGAAAACCTCGAAGCATTCTACAACAGATGGGAAAACCAAAAATCTGGGCTGGATCGTATCGCCCTTGGTGCTGGCCATGTAGTCCGAAACTGCAAGGCTGGAGGTGCTGTCCTGGGAGACAGTAATGGTGAAGCTGGAGGTGCTGTCCTGGGAGACAGTAATGGTGCAGCTGGAGGTGCTGTCCTGGGAGACAGCAATGGTGCAGCTGGAGGTGCTGTCCTGGGAGACAGTAATGGTGCAGCTGGAGGTGCTGTCCTGGGAGACAGCAATGGTGCAGCTGGAGGTACTGTCCTGGGAGACAGTAATTGTGAAGCTGGAGGTACTGTCCTGGGAGACAGTAATGGTGAGAATGGAGGTGATAGTGGTTGCCCATCGTGTCATCCGTGAAGCTAAACGCAACTGTCAACTGCAGTATGTTTCTGCCGTTACTTCGGCTTCCTCTATGAGTGCAGTTCGGAAAAGGGTACGGAAATCGATGGTGACCTGTGGCCTGGTGGCAAAAGCTCTCATTTCGTACGCTGAGTGTCCGGGTTCGATTCCCAGCAAGGGTGAAAACATTCCGCATGTTTCCTTACACCGATTGTCTATATTTGCTCATCAGTAAAATGGCTATCTGGGTGCTAGTTGACTGGTGTGGGTCGCATTTCGGGATAAAACTGACCTAATTTGCCCGAAATGCTTTGCATAACAAGTGGCTTTCTATATAGCATGTCACTGATGTCAGCTTCCAAGACCGCTTGAAGTTGCCACAGAGATTGGACATCATCTGGTCTGTATCTCTCATGGACTACATCTATGCCCCTCGTTTCTTTCCTCCAAGTCTGCAAGAGAGTGACTGCCTTTAGACTTGTCTTCTAGCAGAGGCGAGTCTATCTAGAACTGGAGTCAACACTTTCCACTTGCCGATCGTCAGCAGCTGGGACTGACGACATTCATATTCGTCTGCTTCAGCATTTTTATCCGTTAGCCCTTGCAGTTCTCTTAAGTCTTTTTAGTCTTATATGGTCGCAAGGAGTTCTTTCCCAGCTGTAGAAAACTGCCCTTCTTCTGTTTGTTCGTAAACCAGGTACTTCGGGTCGTGATGCCTCACTCTCTTTCCATTGCTTTTACTGTTTGCAAGCTGATGGAACGTGTAGTAAATAGACGTTTGGTGTGGTATTTAGACACACACGCTAGTCAATTTGGCATTCGTAAGGGCCGCTCTGCTATTGACCTCTTACTTCGCTTAATATGTACGTACGAAATCCTTTGCATGTAACCACTACTTGGAGACCTGGAGTTTAACTGGAGTTCCAGGGGTCAACGCCCCCACGTCCCGGTCTGTGACCAGGCCTCCTGGTGGATCAGAGCCTGATCAACCAGGCTGTTACTGCTGGCTGCACGCAAACCAACGTACGAGCCACAGCCCAGCTGGTCAGGTACCGACTTTAGGTGCTTGCCCAGTGCCAGCTTGAAGACAGCCAGGGGTCTGTTGGTAATCCCCCTTATGTATGCTGGGAGGCAGTTGAACAGTCTCGGGCCCCTGACACTTATTGTATGGTCTCTTAACGTGCTAGTGACACCCCTGCTTTTCATTGGGGGGATGTTGCATCGTCTGCCAAGTCTTTTGCTTTCATAGTGAGTGATTTTCGTGTGCAAGTTCGGTACTAGTCCCTCTAGGATTTTCCAGGTGTATATAATCATGTATCTCTCCCGCCTGCGTTCCAGGGAATACAGGTTTAGGAACCTCAAGTGCTCCCAATAATTGAGGTGTTTTATCTCCGTTATGCACGCCGTGAAGGTTCTCTGTACATTTTCTAGGTCAGCAATTTCACCTGCCTTGAAAGGTGCTGTTAGAACAAGTGGTATACAGTCTGTTCTTCGTATCTTTCTCCTCGAACATTATAGATTCCATATGTTGCATTTCTGTTATCTTCCTTACTACCACCTCTTTTCTTACTAGATAATTTTAATGCTCATTATTTCCTCTCGGAAAGGGGGGAGGGGCTCTAACTGTGACTCTGTGATCAGTTAGAGCAGTGGTTCCCAAACTTTTTCAGCTTGTTACCCAATTTAACATGCCACATAAAGCATGTTACCCCTTTCACAAAATGTTGTTATTATTGATATATATGGCTAAAAGTGAACGTATACAGCCTCGCATACTCTGCTAATCCTAGCAAAACCATTGAAAACGTAAGAACCACACATACATTATATATAAAATTAATAATAGCTACAAATTCACAGTAACAGAGGGTAAATACTAACTATATACTGCACAGGGCAGTACACATACATACCAGCTTATGTCTACCTCGGCTGATGCTCACAGATAAACTGACAGTGTGAAATAGAGGCAGCCTCAGGAAGTGAGTGACGCGTACTGGACAGGTCGATCTGGGCTACTGAGTGACTTTTGTCCTGAAGCATACTTGTCAAAATACTTTTGGGTTTCCACACACTTAGCTATATATTTCTTCTTTTCTAATACTGTATATTAGTTTTTGATGTTTATTGTTATTTGGTTTAACTTTATTACTTACTTATAATAGGTTTACTTTACAACTTTATATACTAAGACAAAGTTAACAATAATCCTCATACCGGGTACCGCATTGTTTTCTTGATTTTCAGAATTCATAACTTTTTTTTCTGTCACCCCCTCCATTACCCCCCAAAAATGGTTAAATTACCCCCAGGGGGTAATTTACCCCCAGTTTGGGAACCACTGAGTTAGAGACTCTTCTCACTTCTCTTCCATGTTTTAAATACGGGTACTCCCACACATTTTGATCCTCACACTCAATTTCTCTTTTGAAGTGGTCTCTCAGTTTGCTCCTTCTTAACTACACTCAACTTTACCTAGTCTGTGCTCCCAGATTTACATGACAGCGATTATTTTCCTATCCTCCTCACTTCCCATTCATATTCTGGCCCTCCTCGAAGACCACGTTAGCAGTTTTAACAGGCGAATTTGGACCTTTACTCATGTCAAATTATTTTTAGTGAGGAACCTTCTTTGTCGCCTACAGATGAGCTATTACAACTATTTTTGACTTTGATTTTAATATGGTTTCACATCCAGTCTCTCAGACCACGAGCAGACACTCTCAGAAATGCGTGGCTTCGTGGTCTCCAGATTGTACTCGTGCAGTACGGTTGAAACATGCTACATGAGGCTGATATCAATGCTGAGAGACCACTTCAAAAGAGAAATTGAGTGTGAGGATCAAAATGTGTGGGAGTACCCGTATTTAAAACATGGAAGAGAAGTGAGAAGAGTCTCTAACTCAGTGGTTCCCAAACTGGGGGTAAATTACCCCCTGGGGGTAATTTAACCATTTTTGGGGGGTAATGGAGGGGGTGACAGAAAAAAAAGTTATGAATTCTGAAAATCAAGAAAACAATGCGGTACCCGGTATGAGGATTATTGTTAACTTTGTCTTAGTATATAAAGTTGTAAAGTAAACCTATTATAAGTAAGTAATAAAGTTAAACCAAATAACAATAAACATCAAAAACTAATATACAGTATTAGAAAAGAAGAAATATATAGCTAAGTGTGTGGAAACCCAAAAGTATTTTGACAAGTATGCTTCAGGACAAAAGTCACTCAGTAGCCCAGATCGACCTGTCCAGTACGCGTCACTCACTTCCTGAGGCTGCCTCTATTTCACACTGTCAGTTTATCTGTGAGCATCAGCCGAGGTAGACATAAGCTGGTATGTATGTGTACTGCCCTGTGCAGTATATAGTTAGTATTTACCCACTGTTACTGTGAATTTGTAGCTATTATTAATTTTATATATAATGTATGTGTGGTTCTTACGTTTTCAATGGTTTTGCTAGGATTAGCAGAGTATGCGAGGCTGTATACGTTCACTTTTAGCCATATATATCAATAATAACAACATTTTGTGAAAGGGGTAACATGCTTTATGTGGCATGTTAAATTGGGTAACAAGCTGAAAAAGTTTGGGAACCACTGCTCTAACTGATCACAGAGTCACAGTTAGAGCCCCTCCCCCCTTTCCGAGAGGAAATAATGAGCATTAAAATTATCTAGTAAGAAAAGAGGTGGTAGTAAGGAAGATAACAGAAATGCAACATATGGAATCTATAATGTTCGAGGAGAAAGATACGAAGAACAGACTGTATACCACTTGTTCAAGTAGATGGTGGCAGCAGTGTAATGCAGCGATATATGAGAGAGTATACCGAGTATGTGTGGTATACCGATGCATACGAGAAGTTCCCTTTCATTCAAAGTTCCATCGGGATAAGGATCCGATGCAATAAAATATAGCCCAAGACGGGACGGATAATAGTGGAGCGCAATTTAGGTTTTTGTAAACAGACACAAACAGGTACCTCCGAGGTTTGCGGCCACTTAGTAACTCCAGTAACAAAGTCATGATGTAAGACTGTCATGGCGTAAGTGAAACCTTCTTTTTCTATGAGACAGTGAATTTCTTGTTCTTTTAAATAAACCTGACAACGGCGATAATAAGCTGGGTGAGCCTCATTACAATTAAGGCTGTAAGATGTATTGACATAGTCGGCAGTACCAAAGACTGGGAATTTTGCCATAGACCTGCAATATTTCATTGGGTGAACGACACGCCAGCAATTTCAATACTGTTGTTGTGTAGGGATCGACTCTAGGACTTGTAAACGGTATCCTCCAATACTGACTGAAGATGGAAGTTCTCTACAATCAAAAGTTAAGCTAGCTACATTGCAGGAGGAGTGTCTCCACCTGCAAGCTGGTGGTACATAAGTTTCCACTTTGAGAATTGTGAGGTCGTGGAGACCAAGTTGCTCCAGAATGTCAGTATCACATGCCCGGACATCACGTTCAACAAAGGTATGAGTAAGTAAGCAAGTTTATTCAGGTATGCACAAATACAGTTACATAGAGAGGAATGATCTCATCAACAGCAGCCAACATGCTTTCAGGGACGGGAAATCATGTGTCACAAACCTACTGGAGTTCTATGACATGGTGACAGCAGTAAGACAAGAGAGAGAGGGGTGGGTGAATTGCATCTTCTTGGACTGCAAGAAGGCGTTTGACACAGTACCACACAGGAGATTAGTGCAAAAACTGGAGGACCAAGCAGGGATAACAGGGAAGGCACTACAATGGATCAAGGAATACTTGTCAGGAAGACAGCAGCGAGTCATGGTACTTGGCGAGGTGTCAGAGTGGGCACCTGTGACCAGCGGGGTCCCACAGGGGTCAGTCCTAGGACCAGTGCTATTTCTGTATTTGTGAACGACATGACGAAAGGAATAAACTCCGAGGTGTCCCTGTTTGCAGATGACGTAAAGTTGATGAGAAGAATTCATTCGATTGAAGACCAGGCAGAACTACAAAGGGATCTGGACAGGCTGCAGACCTGGTCCAGCAATTGGCTCCTGGAGTTCAATCTTACCAAGTGCAAAGTCATGAAGTTCGTGGAAGGGCAAAGAAGACCGCAGACGGAGTACAGTCTGGGGGGCCAGAGACTACAAACCTCGCTCAAGGAAAAAGATCTTGGGGTGAGTATAACACCAGGTACATCTCCTGAAGCGCACATCAACCAAATAACTGCTGCAGCATATGGGCGCCTAGCAAACCTCAGAACAGCATTCCGACATCTTAATAAGGAATCATTCAGGACCCTGTACACCGTGTACGTTAGGCCCATATTGGAGTATGCAGCACCAGTTTGGAACCCACATCTAGCCGAGCATGTAAATAAACTAGAGAAAGTGCAAAGGTTTGCAACAAGACTAGTCCCAGAGCTAAGAGGTATGTCCTACGAGGAGAGGTTAAGGGAAATCAACCTGACGACACTGGAGGACAGGAGAGATAGGGGGGACATGATAACGACTTACAATATATTGAGAGGAATTGACAAGGTGGACAAAGACAGGATGCTCCAGAGACTGGACACAGTAACAAGGGGACACAGTTGGAAGCTGAAGACACAGATGAATCACAGGGATGTTAGGAAGTATTTCTTCAGCCACAGAGTAGTCAGTAAGTGGAATAGTTTGGGAAGTGATGTAGTGGAGGCAGGATCCATACATAGCTTTAAGCAGAGGTATGATAAAGCTCATGGTTCAGGGAGAGTGACCTAGTAGCGACCAGTGAAGAGGCGGGGCCAGGAGCTTGGACTCGACCCCTGCAACCTCAACTAGGTGAGTACAACTAGGTGAGTACAACTAGGTGAGTACAACTAGGTGAGTACAACTAGGTGAGTACAACTAGGTGAGTACAACTAGGTGAGTACAACTAGGTGAGTACAACCCCAAAAAGTTAGACAAAGTGACTTATTTCTATTGGAGTCCTTTTAATACCTATTATTTTACTATGAAGGAGATAATATCTTATTATTATTCTATAAAGGAGGCAGAACTACGGTACCACTGCAAGAAAATGTTTTTTCGAATTATGACAGGAATATAGTGTGAGTTAAGAAGGGAAAGATTGTGAGCCTGGCCACCATTATACACCCTGACGATACCTGCATCACTCTTAAGAGCATGAAATTAAATTTTTTGACCAACATAGTGCAGGAGTGTCTTGCTGATACTGTGGTCAGAAAGATAGTCCAATGTTAGGTCCAATGACCTAACATTATTTAAGTATATATTCAGCTAAACTTTACTAGTAAGGATTTTAAATTTTAGTTATTTGTTTTGCAATCCCGAAATATTATTACAATTCATTGTTACGAAACAGTAAACAATGTGTTAAACGAGAATAAATTACCTTAACTCTACCATGATTTGGAGAAGTTTAAGAAGATTAGTTGTGTACAATACCTCTTATTTTTTCCTAAATAAGGACAAAGGAAAAAGCAAAAAATGTTAAAAAAAAGGGGGGGGGGAGAAGTAGCTTCTAGTAGGAATGAAAGAGTGTGAACCACTCCCCCCCTCCCCCCGGGCCCAAAAAGACCTCAGCATAACCAGTAGTGTAGATATGGCATGGAACCCTTGTCATACCCCACCTTTTATACCTGTAAACCAGCAATACAGGATGGCAACTTCACATCACCGAGCCACCTCCGTGGACAAAAGAGAGGACAGTCAGAAACCTGCTATAAGACAGGTTTCCGACCTGCCACGAGGCAGGTTTCTGTTGCCATCTCCCTGAATCCGACGTGCAGCCTCCAGAGATACACTTGTCACCCAAAAGACATCACAAGCCACCCCCCTCTGGAAGATCGGAGAAGGACAGGGACATCCCCTGATGATCCAGATTCCACGGCGAACTACAGTAAAACCAAGGACCTTAATATAATGCGACGGACAATGGTACCCGTCCGCCAACCTAGGGGTTAGAATTCCCGAGGGTAGGACCCCAAAGGCCAAAAGTAGGAAAGGGAGGAGAGGGAACGAGAAAGGAGGGATGGGATGGATGGAGTAGGTACGGGGTGTGTTGTAAACACAGGTGTATAATGGCCTGCATACCTTGGCCTGGCCCTAATGCGATAAATAGTGGAGCAAAAAAAAAAAAGACATCAGAGGTTATTTGATTTGTATTTCCTACAACAATGAAGAAGCTGTTTACAACATGTGCACTATTACACTATGTACAACACTATAAGAACAAATGTATAACACAGTGGTCAAAGATGTAACAAGCAAGAGCCAGACGAAGTACAGTGAGTGACCAGCAGCCCAGACAAATCTGCCAATACTCATGTCACAAGTAAACAACATTGCTTCACAGTTCTGGCGGGCTTGTCTGTGACTGGCTGATGAACCGAGACACTGGTATAACGACGGGACCTTTACTGTATTGTTAAGCCCTTAGCACCTGGTTCACTGGCCGGGAGGCAGCTAAGCCCTTAGCGCCTGGTTCACTGGCTGGGATGCAGCTAAGCCCTTAGCATCTGGCTCACTGGCTGGGATGCAGCTAAGCCCTTAGCGCCTGGTTCACTGGCTGGGATGCAGCTAAGCCCTTAGCACCTGGTTCACTGGCCGGGAGGCAGCTAAGCCCATAGCATCTGGCTCACTGGCTGGGATGCAGCTAAGCTCTTAGCACCTGGTTCACTGGCCGGGATGCAGCTAAGCCCTTAGCACCTGGTTCACTGGCTGGGAGGCAGCTAAGCCCTTAGCACCTGGTTCACTGGCCGGGAGGCAGCTAAGCCCTTAGCACCTGGTTCACTGGCCGGGATGCAGCTAAGCCCTTAGCACCTGGTTCACTAGCCGGGAGGCAGCTAAGCTCTTAGCACCTGGTTCACTAGCCGGGAGGCAGCTAAGCTCTTAGCACCTGGTTCACTAGCCGGGAGGCAGCTAAGCTCTTAGCACCTGGTTCACTAGCCGGGAGGCAGCTAAGCTCTTAGCACCTGGTTCACTAGCCGGGAGGCAGCCTATATGGGAGGGTGACATATGCCGAATAAAATGCATCATACTTCTAGTATGCCACAAGGGGGATTTCGGTGGAGGTAATTAGGTTCGGTCGGAGGAAGAAGACCGAAGGGTCCAATTCCTCAGACCAAAAGCCTCTTCACCACTCCATACAGCCCCCTCTTGAAGAGGTGTTCGACTGAATCCTGTTGTGCAGACGAAACTTTTCGGTAATGAAGATGTCCAAGTGCTGCAGACATGTCTTATTCTTCACCTTGACGATATATAACACGAGCAGGTTAAGAAATGCATCTAGAATCAGAAACATCGTGTTTCGACATAGTATAAAGTTCAGAGTCAATAATGAACAGCAGAGAAGAAAGTGTATAATCAACTCTAATACACATACGTAATTAGCAATAATGCAACTCATTTCATTATTCATTTCAGTTATGAGACAATGGCTGGATGAGCTGCAGTCCAACATCACCTCGGGTAAGTGATTGTTGTATATTCGACCTACAATGGTCAATATTAAAATACGTTAAGAATTAGGGTTAACTGTAACTACTAGTGATACAGATTCAATAGAAACATGAGCACCAACTGATGCTCAGTTGCAAAATGCTATTCAATTGAGCATCATGCTTTTTCAATCTCATACAGAGGTGACAGACACTGGCGACAGTGGAGGAAATGGTGAACTTTTAAGTTATGTCCCGTTGCTTTAATAGCTGTTAACACTTAGCCTTCCATAGTGAAGAAACTCTCATGGGTGAGACTGGAGTAATGCAACTGTCATGGGTGAAACTGGTGTAAGGTAATTGATGTCATGGGTGAAACTGGAGTGAAGTAGCTGTCATGGGAGAGACTGGTGTAACTGTCATGGGTGAAACCAGTGTGAAGTAACTGTCATGAGAGAGACTGGTGTAAGGTAACTGTCATAAGAGACTTGGATAAGGTAACTGTCATGGGTGAGACTGGTGTAAGATAACTGTCATGAGTGAGACTGGTGTAAGATAACTGTCATGAGTGAGACTGGTGTAAGATAACTGTCATGAGTGAGACTGGTGTAAGATAACTGTCATGAGTGAGACTGGTGTAAGATAACTGTCATGAGTGAGACTGGTGTGAGATAACTGTCATGGGTGAGACTGGTGTAAGATAACTGTCATGTGTGAGACTGGTGTAAGATAACTGTCATGAGTGAGACTGGTGTAAGATAACTGTCATGAGTGAGACTGGTGTAAGGTAACTGTCATAAGAGACTTGGATAAGGTAACTGTCATGGGTGAGACTGGTGCAAGATAACTGTCATGAGTGAGACTGGTGTAAGATAACTGTCATGAGTGAGACTGGTGTAAGATAACTGTCATGAGTGAGACTGGTGTAAGATAACTGTCATGAGTGAGACTGGTGTAAGATAACTGTCATGAGTGAGATTGGTGTGAGATAACTGTCATGGGTGAGACTGGTGTATGATAACTGTCATGTGTGAGACTGGTGCAAGATAACTGTCATGAGTGAGACTGGTGTAAGATAACTGTCATGAGTGAGACTGGTGTAAGGTAACTGTCAGAAGAGACTTGGATAAGGTAACTGTCATGGGTGAGACTGGTGCAAGATAACTGTCATGAGTGAGACTGGTGTAAGATAACTGTCGTGAGTGAGACTGGTGTAAGATAACTGTCATGAGTGAGACTGGTGTAAGATAACTGTCATGAGTGAGACTGGTGTAAGATAACTGTCATGAGTGAGACTGGTGTAAGGTAACTGTCATGAGTGAGACTGGTGTGAGATAACTGGCATGGGTGAGACTGGTGTAAGATAACTGTCATGTGTGAGACTGGTGTAAGATAACTGTCATGAGTGAGACTGGTGTAAGATAACTGTCATGAGTGACACTGGTGTAAGGTAACTGTCATAAGAGACTTGGATAAGGTAACTGTCATGGGTGAGACTGGTGTAAGATAACTGTCATGAGTGAGACTGGTGTAAGATAACTGTCATGAGTGAGACTGGTGTAAGATAACTGTCATGAGTGAGACTGGTGTAAGATAACTGTCATGAGTGAGACTGGTGTAAGATAACTGTCATGATTGAGACTTGTGTAAGATAACTGTCATGGGTGAGACTGGTGTGAGACAACTGTGATTGGTGAGACTTGTGTGGGTAACTTTCATGGATGAGACCGATGTAAGGTAATTAAGAACATAAGAACATGAACATAAAGAAAGAACACTGCAACAGGCCTACTGACTCATGCAGAGCAGGTCGATGCCCCAGCCCCCACCCCCGATTAACCCAATTACCCACCCAGTCTGGTCACCTCCACTCAAGGAAGGAGCACGGCGCCAGATCCAGCAGTACAAGCTAGTCAAGTCCAACTCACACCCACCCACACCCACTCATGTATTTATCTAACTGTCATGGTTGAGACTGGTGTAAAGAAACTGTCAAAGGTGAGACTAGTGTAAGGTAACGGTCATTGGTGACACTGGTGTAAGGTAACTGTCATGGGTGAGACCGGTGAAGGGTAACTGTCATGGGTGAGACTGGTGTTCGGTAACTGTCATGGGTGAGACAAGTGTAAGGTAACTGTCATGGGTGAAACAAGTGAAAGGTAACTGTCATGAGTGAGACTGGTATAAGGTAACTGTCACCTGTGAGAATGGTGTGAGATAACTATCATGGGAGAGACTGAAAGGTAACTGTCATGGGTGAGACTTGTGTAAGCTCTCATGGATGAGACTGGAGTGGGGTAACTGTCATGGGTGAGACTGGTGTGAGGTAATTGTCATGGGTGAGATTGGTGTGAGACAGCTGTCATGGGCGAGACAGGTGTAAGATAACTGCCATGGGTGAGATTGGTGTAAGATAACTGCCATGGGTGAGACTGGTGTGAGATAACTGTCATGGGTGAAACTAGTGTGAAGTAACTGTCATGGGTGAGACTGGTGTAAGATAACTGCCATGGGTGAGACTGGTGTGAGATAAATGTCATGGGTGAGATTGGTGTGAGACAGCTGTCATGGGCGAGACAGGTGTAAGATAACTGCCATGGGTGAGATTGGTGTAAGATAACTGCCATGGGTGAGACTGGTGTGAGATAACTGTCATGGGTGAGACTTGTGTACGATAACTGCCATGGGTGAGACTGGTGTAAGATAACTGCCATGGTTGAGACTGGTGTGAGATAACTGTCATGGCTGAGACTGGTGTAAGGTAACTGTCATGGGAGAGATTGGTATAAGGTAACTGCCATGGGTGAGACTGGTGTGAGGTAACTGTCATGGGTGAGACTGGTGTGAGGTAACTGTCATGGGTGAGACTGGTGTGAAGTAACTGTTAAGGGTGAGACTGGTGTGAGGTAACTGTCATGATTGAGACTGGTGTAAGGTAGCTGTCATGGGTGAGACTGGTGTAAGGTAGGTGTCATGGGTGAGACTGGTGTAAGGTAACTTATTGGTGAGACTGGTGTAAGGTAGCTGTCATGGGTGAGACTGGTGTAAGGTAGCTGTCATGGGTGAGACTGGTGTAAGGTAGGTGTCATGGGTGAGACTGGTGTAAGGTAGGTGTCATGTGTGAGACTGGTGTAAGGTAGCTGTCATGGGAGAGACTGGTGAAAAGTAGCTGTCATGGGAGAGATTGGTGTAAGGTAACTGTCATGGGTGAGATTAGTGTGAGGTAACTCTCATTTGTGAAACTGTTACAAGGTAACTGTCATTGGTGAGACTGGCGTGCAGTAACTGTTATGGGTGAGACTCATGTAAGACAACTATCATGGGTGAGACTGGTGTGCAGCAACTGCCATGGGTAAGATTGGTGTAAGGTAACTATCATGGGTGAGATTGGTGTAAGGTAACTGTCATGGGTGAGACTGGTGTAAGGTAACTGTCATGGGAGAGATTGGTGTAAGGTAACTGTCATGGGTGAGATTAGTGTGAGGTAACTGTCATTTGTGAAACTGGTACAAGGTAACTGTCATGGGTGAGACTGGCGTGCAGTAACTGTTATGGGTGAGACTCATGTAAGACAACTATCATGGGTGAGACTGGTGTGAAGAAGCTATCATGGGAAAGACTGGAGTGAGATAACTGTCATGGGTGAGACTGGTGTGAGGTAACTATCATGGGTGAGACTGGTGTGAGGTAACTATCATGGGTGAGACTGCTGTAAGGTAACTTATGGGTGAGACTGGTGTGAGATAACTGTCATGGGTGAGACTGGTGTGAGGTAACTGTCATGTGTGAGACTGGTGTGAGGTAACTATCATGGGTGAGACTGCTGCAAGGTAACTTATGGGTGAGACTGGTGTGAGATAACTGTCATGGGTGAGATTGGTGTGAGGTAACTATCATGGGTGAGACTGGTGTGCAGTAACTGCCATGGGTGAGATTGGTGTAAGGTAACTATCATGGGTGAGACTGGTGTGCAGTAACTGCCATGGGTGAGATTGGTGTAAGACAAATATCATAGGTGAGACTGGTGTGCAGTAACTGCCATGGGTGAGATTGGTGTAACGGTAACTATCATGGGTGAGATTGGTGTAAGGTAACTGTCATGGGTGAAACTGGTGTAAGGTAACTGTCATGGGTGAGATTGGTGTAAGGTAACTGTCATGGGAGAGATTGGTGTAAGGTAACTGTCATGGGTGAGATTAGTGTGAGGTAACTGTCATTTGTGAAACTGGTACAAGGTAACTGTCATGGGTGAGATTAGTGTGAGGTAACTGTCATTTGTGAAACTGGTACAAGGTAACTGTCATGGGTGAGACTGGCGTGCAGTAACTGTTATGGGTGAGACTCATGTAAGACAACTATCATGGGTGAGACTGGTGTGAAGAAGCTATCATGGGAAAGACTGGAGTGAGATAACTGTCATGGGTGAGACTGGTGTGAGGTAACTATCATGGGTGAGACTGGTGTGAGGTAACTATCATGGGTGAGACTGCTGTAAGGTAACTTATGGGTGAGACTGGTGTGAGATAACTGTCATGTGTGAGACTGGTGTGAGGTAACTATCATGGGTGAGACTGCTGCAAGGTAACTTATGGGTGAGACTGGTGTGAGATAACTGTCATGGGTGAGACTGGTGTGAGGTAACTATCATGGGTGAGACTGCTGTAAGGTAACTTATGGGTGAGACTGGTGTGAGATAACTGTCATGGAGGAGACTGGTGTGAGGTAACTCATGTGTGAGACTGGTGTCAGGTAACTCATGGGTGAGACTGGTGTGAGGTAACTGTCATGTGTGAAACTGGTGTGAGGTAACTATCATGGGTGAGACTGCTGCAAGGTAACTTATGGGTGAGACTGGTGTGAGATAACTGTCATGGGTGAGACTGGTGTGAGGTAGCTATCATGGGTGAGACTGCTGTAAGGTAACTTATGGGTGAGACTGGTGTGAGATAACTGTCATGGAGGAGACTGGTGTGAGGTAACTCATGTGTGAGACTGGTGTCAGGTAACTCATGAGTGAGACTGGTGTGAGGTAACGTATGGATGAGACTGGTGTAAGGTAACTGTCAAGGGTGAGACTGGTGTGATGCAGCTGTTATGGGCGAGACTGGTGTAAGGTAGCTGTCATGTGTGAGACTGCTTAGGTAACTTATTGGTGAGACTGGTGTAAGATAACTGTCATGGGTGAGACTGGTGTGAAATATTGTCATGGGCGAGACTGGTGTAAGGTAGCTGTCATGGGTGAGACTGTTGTAAGGTAGCTGTCATGGGTGAGACTGGTGTAAGGTAGCTGTCATGGGTGAGACTGGTGTAAGGTAGCTGTCATGGGTGAGACTGGTGTAAGGTAGCTGTCATGGGTGAGACTGGTGTAAGGTAGCTGTCATGGGTGAGACTGGTGAAAGGAAGCTCTAATGGGAGAGACTGGTGTGAGATAACTGTCATGTATGAAACTGGTGTGGAGTAACTGTTATGTGTGAGACTCGTGTAAGATAACTATCATGGGTGAGACTGGTATGAAGTATCTATCATGGGAAAGACGAGTGAGATAACTGTCATGGGTGAGACTGGTGTGCAGTAACTGCCATGGGTGAAACTGGTACAAGGTAACTGTTATGGGTGAGACTCATGTAAGATAACTATCATGGGTGAGACTGGTGTGAAGTAGCTATCATGGGAAAGACTGGAGTGAGATAACTGTCATGGGTGAGACTGGTGTGAGGTAACTATCATGGGTGAGACTGGTGTGAGGTAACTGTCATGTGTGAGACTGGTGTCAGGTAACTTATGGGTGAGACTGGTGTGAGGTAATTGTCATGAGTGAGACTGGTGTGAGGTAACGTATGAATGAGACTGGTGTAAGGTAACTGTCAGGCGTGAGACTGGTGTGAGGTAACTGTCGTTGGTGAGACTGGTGTAAGGCAACTGTCATGAGTGAGATTGGTGTGAGGTAACTGTCGTTGGTGAGACTGGTGTGGGGTAAATGTCATGGATCAGACTGGTGTCAGGTAACTGTCATGTGTGAGACTGCTGAAAGGTAACTTATGGGTGAGACTGTTGTAAGATAACTGTAATGGGTGAGACTGGTGTGAGGTAACTCATGTGTGAGACTGGTGTGAGGTAATTGTCATGAGCGAGACTGGTGTGAAGTAACGTATGGATGAGACTGGTGTAAGGTAACTGTCATGGGTGAGACTGGTGTGAGGCAGCTGTTATGGGCGAGACTGGTGTGAGGTAACTGTCGTTGGTGAGACTGGTGTAAGGCAACTGTCATGAGTGAGACTGGTGTGAGGTAACTGTCGTTGGTGAGACTGGTGTCAGGTAACTGTCATGAGTGATACTTGTGTGCGGTAACTGTCATTGGTGAGACTGGTGTGAGATAACTGTTGTGGAAAATACTGTATATATTTCCCGGAAATGCAGTGTATGTAAATTGATGGCTTATATTGTATTTAATAAAAATTATATTATAAAAAATGGGAAGCTCTGCGCCTGCGCAGACGAGAGTACTGGTTATTGTGTTATGAACTAGGCAAGAAAACGTTAGTGAAAACAAGAAGATTTTTCGTCGCTCTAGAGGTTATATTGGACTTACAACTCTCAAATTGGAGCCGAAATTGTTGGATGTGCATTTCTGCATAATTTGAGTATCAGGCGACACGACAGGACAGCTCCAAGAACCTCAGATAAGTCTGTTTATGAAAGTTAAGACACATGTGCAACATCTGGATATCTTTATTGTAGACGTTTCGCCATCCAGTGGCTTTATCAATACTGATTCTAGGACATAATAGGAAGACAGTAGAACTATATACAAAAGATGAGGTAATCCGTCCCTCGGCCTTGGAGTTAGTGTTCACAGCACCGTTCACGATGCTGTGAACACTAACTCCAAGGCCGAGGGACAGATTACCTCATCTTTTGTATATAGTTCTACTGTCTTCCTATTATGTCCTAGAATCTGTATTGATAAAGCCACTGGATGGCGAAACGTCTACAATAAAGATATCCAGATGTTGCACATGTGTCTTAACTTTCATATTGTCGGTATTTTATACCTTTCTTATACACAAGTCTGTTTATGTTGTAACTCTGGCCAGTGTTATTTTCATGAATATAGACAATGAGGTTTTTGAGTATGATACACAGTAATCTCCAGTCAAATTGGTGAGTGATATTAAGATACATTCTCCTTCTGTTATATAAATGTGTATATATAATCATTTATTAATTTTAATATACAGTCCAAAAATTTATATATTTACCAGAATTCCTGGTGATGCATATTTTATTTGTAATTAATAGGTCTAGAGTAATTTGTGGATATGACAGTGGTAGGGATTGAAGGGAGACATTTTTTGCGACCAGCGTGTCCCAAAATTCCTACTTGTCTATGTAACTTTGATAAATAATAGTTATCTTTGTTACCATTTACTGGTATGTACCTTATGATTTACATCCCGGTAAATGTAATTTTCCACATGTACCACTGTGACCACTATCAACACTAGTACCACTGTCACCACCATCAACGCCATTACCACTGTACTATCATCAACAGTAGTACCACTTTAACCACTATCAACACTAGTAGCACTGTGAACATCAACACTAGTACCACTGTGAACAACAATAGAACCACAATGACCAACACTAATACCACTGTGACCACCATCACTACTACAACTGTGGCCATCAACACCAGTACCTCTGTGACGAGCATCAACACTAGTACAAGTGTGACAACACCAGTCTCACCCATGACAATTACGCTACAGTCTCACCCATGACAGTTACACTACACCAATCTCACCCATGGCAATTATGCTACACCAGTCTCACCCATGACAGTTACCTCACACCACTCTCACCCATGAGAGTTACTTCTCACCACTCTCACCCATGACAGTTACCTCACACCAGTCCCACCCATGACAGTTACCAAACACCCGTCTCACCCATGACAGTTGTCAGCATAGTTGCTGATCCCCTGAATATATATATGTTATCCGAGTATCAAAGTTAGTACCATTCATATGTTTTACATACACGACCCCTTGCTAGGCTCAGTGACTAGCTTGTGTGACGTCACATGATGCCAATGTGAGTGCTACGCTCCCGGCCCTAGGCTTCACTTCCCTGTAGTCCTAGCACGCAACAGGACAGGCCAGCCTGGGCTCCCCCTTCTCACACTCTGCAATATAGTGCAACCATCCAAAAAGTGTGTTTAACTCCAACCATCACATATCCACAAACCCACCCAACACAGTTATCTTACACCAGTCTCACCCATGACAGTTATCTTACACCAGTCTTACCCATGACAGTTATCTCACACCAGTCTCACCCATGACAATTACCTCACACCAGTCTCGCCCATGACAATTACCTCACACCAGTCTCGCCCATGACAGATATCTTACACCAGTCTCACCCATGACAGTTACATCACACCAGTCTCACTCATGACAGTTATCTCACACCAGTCTCACCCATGACAATTACCTCACACCAGTATCGCCCATGACAGATATCTCACACCAGTCTCACCCATGACAGTTACCTCACACCAGCTTCACCAATGACAGTTACCTTACACCAGTTTCACCCATGACAGTTGTGGAAAATTACATTTATCTGGATGTAACTCATAATGTACATACCAGTAAATGATAACAAAGATTATTATTTATCAAAGTTACATAGACAAGTAGGAATTTGGGACGCCTAGGTCACAAAAAATGTCCCCCTTCAATACCTACCACTGTCATATCCACAAATTACTCTAGACCTATTAATTACAAATGAAATATGCATCACCAGGAATTCTGGTAAATATATAAATTTATGGACTGTGTATTAAAATTAATAAATGATTACATATATTCTCCTTCTGTTATATAAATGTGTATATGTAATCATTTATTAATTTTAATATACAGTCCACAAATTTATATATTTACCAGAATTCCTGGTGATGCATATTTCATTTGTAATTAATAGGTCTAGAGTAATTTGTGGATATGACAGTGGTAGGTATTGAAGGGGGACATTTTTTGCGACCAGCGTGTCCCAAAATTCCTACTTGTCTATGTAACTTTGATAAATAATAATCTTTGTTATCATTTACTGGGATGTACATTATGAGTTACATCCAGATAAATGTAATTTTCCACAACTGTCATGGGTGAAACTGGTGTAAGGTAACTGTCATGAGTGATACTTGTGTGCGGTAACTGTCATTGGTGAAGCTGGTGTGATGTAACTGTCATGGGTGAGACTGGTGTAAGATATCTGTCATGGGCGATACTGGTGTGAGGTAATTGTCATGGGTGAGACTGGTGTGAGATAACTGTCATGGGTGAGACTGGTGTGATGTAACTGTCATGGGTGAGACTGGTGTAAGATATCTGTCATGGGCGATACTGGTGTGAGGTAATTGTCATGGGTGAGACTGGTGTGAGATAACTGTCATGGGTGAGACTGGTGTGATGTAACTGTCATGGGTGAGACTGGTGTAAGATATCTGTCATGGGCGAGACTGGTGTGAGGTAATTGTCATGGGTGAGACTGGTGTGAGATAACTGTCATGGGTGAGACTGGTGTGATGTAACTGTCATGGGTGAGACTGGTGTAAGATATCTGTCATGGGCGAGACTGGTGTGAGGTAATTGTCATGGGTGAGACTGGTGTGAGATAACTGTCATGGGTAAGAGTGGTGAGAAGTAACTCTCATGGGTGAGAGTGGTGTGAGGTAACTGTCATGGGTGAGACTGGTGTAGCATAATTGCCATGGGTGAGACTGGTGTAGTGTAATTGTCATGGGTGAGACTGTAGCGTAATTGTCATGGGTGAGACTGGTGTTGGTCACACTGGTACTAGTGTTATGCTCGTCACAGAGGTACTGGTGTTGATGGCCACAGTTGTAGTAGTGATGGTGGTCACAGTGGTATTAGTGTTGGTCATTGTGGTTCTATTGTTGTTCACAGTGGTACTAGTGTTGATGTTCACAGTGCTACTAGTGTTGATAGTGGTTAAAGTGGTACTACTGTTGATGATAGTACAGTGGTAATGGCGTTGATGGTGGTGACAGTGGTACTAGTGTTGATAGTGGTCACAGTGGTACATGTGGAAAATTACATTTACCGGGATGTAAATCATAAGGTACATACCAGTAAATGGTAACAAAGATAACTATTATTTATCAAAGTTACGTAGACAAGTAGGAATTTTGGGACACCCTGGTCACAAAAAATGTCCCCCTTCAATACCTACCACTGTCATATCCACAAATTACTCTAGACCTATTAATTACAAATGAAATATGCATCACCAGGAATTCTGTAAAATATATAATTTTGTGAACTGTATATTAAAATTAATAAATGATTACATATACACATTTATATAACAGAAGGAGAATATATCTTAATACCGCTCACCAATTTGACTGGAGATTACTGTGTATCATACTCAAAAATCCTGCCTAAATATATATAGAGAAAACTGGCCAGAATCTTAACCTAAATAGACTGCTTATCTCAGGTTCCTGGAGCTGTCCTGTCGTGTCGCCTGATACTCAAATTATGCAGAAATGCACATCCAACAATTTCGGCTCCTATTTAAGAGGTTTTAAGCCCAATATAACCTCTAGAGCGACGAACATTCTTCCTCTTTTCACAAACGTTTTCTTGCCCAGTTCAAAAAAATGGCATCTCCTTGTCTGCGCAGGCGCAGAGCTTCGCATTTTTTATAACATAATTTTTATTGAATACAATATAGGCCATCAATTTACATATACTGTATTTCCGGAAAATATATATAGTATTTTCCACACTGCGGCCGGGCGGAGTTCATTGCTAAATGACTCGAATTACTCCTTCCTTTAGGAGACGATTCCAGCCAGTTCTGGCTTGAGTGGCTGTTCTCCTAGTAGGTCTTACTACGATTTCATCTTCCTGCATCACTTGGTCAGCATTACCTTCCATATCACTCGTGTCACTTTCCCTTAGATTTTCATTTACATTTAATTGAATGCCATTTAATTCCAAGGGAATCAATTTATTAACTGTTCATAAACTTTTTTGGCCACTACACAACACTTTCACATTCCAGACAACACCTTGTGCATTTGGGTACAATGTCAATACTTTGTGCAGAGGCCACAATGTTCGATGTTGTTCAGTATAAATTAACACAATGTCACCTGGTTCAATGTTTTGTCGATTTACTGCCTCTGTCATACCATAAAAGTGTCCACGTAGTGTAAGAAGATATTCCTTATGCCACACATTAGACCAATGATCAATTACTTTATTTAACATTATAAATTTATCACACAACACTGACGCATCATTGTAATCTTCATCACTTTCTTCCGGATTATCTCTATAGACAGGGCAGCTTCCAATTTCCTTCCACACATTGAGGTGTTAATACATCTGCATCAGGTGTATCACTCATGTACAAGAGATTTTCCGCCTCCACTAACACTGCATGGAATTCTTCCAAATCAATTCTCTTCCAGTGCAGTACTTTACGGAGACAACTTTTCACTGTGTCTATAAGTCTTTCGTACAGCCCCCCCTGCCAAGGGGCTCTAGGAGTAATGAATTTCCAGGTACACCCTCGTTGGGTTAACAAAGATTGAACATCGTTACTATTATTTAATTCTATCAAGTGTTGAACACCTGCTACAAAATTTGTGGCATCCGAAATCATCAACCTCAGACAGCATCTCCTAGCTGCAAATTTTCGAAACAGCTGTATAAACTGTTCTGCAGACAAGTCCTGTGCCACTTCTAAATGAACTGCCCTAGTAGCAGTACAGGTGAACAAACATACACTTTCAGTGAAACACCATCTGAAGTACCTGTTAAAATTATTGGACCACTCTAGTCTACACCTGTTACATAAAATGGTTTCACTAATTGAACACGCTCCTTTCGCAATGGTGGAGGACCTGGGTACATATAGGATCTGGCATCCACACTGCAACATATTACACAAGATTTAATCACCATTTTTACACTTTGCCGTCCTTGTGGAATCCAGAAAGTTTCCCTAACACAATTTAAGGTATCTTGTACCCCACCATGCATTACATTTTTATGGGCATTTAGAACAATTAAATTTGTTAGATGATGAGTTTTGGGCAGTAAGATAGGGTGTTTAGCATAATCACCCAATTCAGCATTTTGTAACCTACCTCTGCACCTAATTACATTGTTCTCTAAATACAGCCCAAATTTCTCTATTATGGAACCTTTCACAATTTTTCTTTCCATCATCAATTTAATCTCATTTCCATAGATTTCTTCTTGTACCCTCTTTATCCAATATTCAAGAGGATGTGAAAACTTATATGAGATATTCATCTTGTTTAGAAATTTAAACACCAACTTAGTTTCATTGATTAGTCTGGATAAAGAAGAATGCCTATTTATATCAATAGCTAAGGAAGGACAAACTATTGGAGTGGTGGCCACAGTAATTTCAACAGGAGCAATATATGCCTTTTGTACAGGCCAATTAGCTTTATTTACCAACCAGCTCGGTCCTTTAAACCATGATACAGCATTTACAAATTTAGTATAAGATAAACCTCGAGACAAGAAATCAGCTGGATTCTCCTCACCAGGTATATGATTAAATGTTAACATATGCTGACCCAAACTATTATATTTCTCTTGCATCTGATTAATTTCAGCGACTCTGTTTTGTACGTACACAATTTTACTGTTTCCATTACGAATCCATTGTAAGGATACCTCATTATCAGACCAGATTACAGTGTCACTAATATTTATCTCTTGCAACTTATTTCTTATTAGCTAATTTGACACCTACATAAATGGCTGTTAATTCCAACTGAGGTAAAGTACGTGATTTAATTGGAGACACTTTATCTTTAGACATTAGAGAAATAACACTATTACATTGAAGGTAAGCAACTGCTCCATATGCCAATTTTAAAGCATCACAAAAAATGTGGAGTATATTTATCCTGTCTGGATTGGCCACCTGGCGTGGGAACTCCAACATTGGAATTTTTTCATAATCACCAATTAATTCATCCCACATGTTAATGAATTCATCAGGTAGAGTTTCATCCCAAGCACATTTAAGTTTCCATGCTTCTTATATTAATAATTTCCCTCTTATAGTAAATGATTGACACTAAACCTAGTGGATCAAAACATTTGGAAACTTCAGCAAGACTCTCATAGTTATTGGGCATACTGTAATTATTAGGTTTTAATATTAACAAATCTCTCTAAGTATCACAAGTTAATCCCAATACATTACTATATTTTGACACTTCATCTCCAGGGTAATCTTTACTTATTTTGTCCTTTAATTTGAATGAATTACTATTCCATTCTCTCAGAGGCATATTTGCACTTTGCATTGTTTTATTAGCCTCTCCATAAGTCATTAACAGTTCCTCTTCAGTTGACGTCACACCCAGGAAATTGTCCACATAAAATTGTTTGCTCATTACTTTACTCAATGGACTTCCCGTACATTTAAGGTGTGCATTTATCGTCGCTTGAAGTAGGAACGGACTGGATGTAGCACCAAATAATACGCTCCTAAAGCGAAAGGTTTTCAGAGGGTTAAGTGGGTCACTAGGATTCTCAGGCCATAAGAAGCGGGTACAATCCCGGTCAGCCTCTTGTAAACCCACTCTTAGGAAAGCTTTACTTATGTCAGCCGTAAAGGCATAATGCTTCACTCTGAAATTTAATAAGATATCTCCTAATTTATCGGTCAACGACGGACCCGTCATCAAACAGTCATGTAAACTAGGTACATTTTTGTTACTCCTGGCACTACAATTAAACACAATTCTCGGAGGAGTGGTCTTAGAATCCTTCTTCACTCCGTGATGTGGCAAATAGTGACAATAAATTTTGGCTTGCTCAGGAGGTACCTCTTCTATAAATTTATTAATTAATTGTTCAGCAATTATATCATTATAGGCAGTCAACAATTCTGGTGTCTTACTCAGTTCGCGGAGCTGAGCTTTTAACTGCCCATATGCCATTCTGTAATTAGTGGGCAATTCTGGATGGTTCAGTCTCCACGGAAGTCGTACCCAGTATTGTCCAGATTCAAATTTTACATCTCTCAGGTATTGTTCCTGAGTAAAAGAATCGTCTGGACTTTCTTCATTTACATTTATTCCAATGCTGTCTAATTCCCACAATTTATGCACTGGCTCAACACCATCCTCTATGGAAGAATTATACTGGGGTACGATTTTATGAGTAAGTCACACAGTTATGGTGTTTGTAGTTTCCTCTAGTCATGAATTATTATTACGAGGAATCCTACCATACATTACATGGCCTCCTGCAGTCTTCAAAAGGGTGACACCACATTTCTTTACCATACCCTTTACAAAGGAGGCATAATAGTCACTACCTATCAAAATATTTATTGGGCCTACAGAATCATCACTTACACCAGAAGGTGCTAAATTTACATTATGTGAAAGTCTTTCTGTAGTTTTACTAAGCCCTACTGTAGATATTTTCTCTGGAAGTCTATCTACAATTACTGCATTAACACGTTTTTTCTCATTGGCCAACCTGACAGTTAGATAAACAGTGTCATACAATTGAGCCCTTTTATCCGAGAGAAAACCAGATAATTTTATGTAAAGTAAAAGGACACAAGTGCAACTAATGTGACATTTTATTGTGGCAAAGTTTCGCTCTCCAGGAGCTTTATCAAGCCATTACAAACAATACATGGACACAGAGGGTCCTTTGTATTGTTTACAATGGCTTGATAAAGCTCCTGGAGAGCGAAACGTTGTCACAATAAAATGTCACATCAGTTGCACTTGTGTCCTTTTACTTTACATATTGTCGGTAATTCTACCAACTTTATTACAGATAATTTTAGAGTGATAGGATCGCCCATTTGTACTTTCATCCCATCAAGAGATTTATGTTTAATGAAAGTGCGTTGGGATCCCTGTTCTAATAATGCATTTACATTTTTTGATTTATGCCTTTTATCATCAATTTTTACCTGTAACACAGGTAAGGCTACTTCAGCAAAAACCATCATTATTAATATTAACAGCAATTTTTACATTAGCCACTGTTGTGTCAGGATTGTCAACATTATCATAATCACCATTGTCATACAGACCATTACACATGACTATATGGTGTCTTCCTTTGTGGTATTGATAACAGATGTTTAATGTAAAATTGCTATGGATCCCATCACACATTGGATTACTCCTTCATGATAAAGTTGATATGTTAGCCAAGAGGAGTACCCAGAAGGAAAATGTAGAATATAACTTTGGTATAACTGTGTCTAGCATTAGGAATAATATTAGGAGAGAAGTAAATAATGAAAATGATTGTTATAGGAATGCAGTTAGAAGCCTGAGTAGATCTATAACCCACTATGATAACATGATCAAACTAAATGTAAATTATGTGATCAGGCATATGGTCACTCTCTTGAACACTATCTGCTTAATTGTCCACTTACTGAGGAATACAGAGACAGTGTAACCTATGTGACATGGCAAGATATCTTATTAATGTAAGTAAGATACCAGATATTCTAAGCAAAATTTCCTAAATTTGCTTGTAACAGATATGTGAACTGTAGATATGTAGATAAAACTCATATGTTCACTTGTTAACCCTTTTGTGGCCTAGTTCCTGGGCCTTTTGTGTATCCATAAGCTCTTGCGCTACCGTCCACAGGATGGATATGGGGTGCACAATAAACCAGCCACTTCGGTGGCAAATTCTAATCTTATTAAATGTGTGTGTTCACCTGTTTACTTGTAAAGAAAATGATATAGATTTGTATATTTATAATAAAAAAAATAAAATCTACATTTTCTCTTTGTCAGAACTTGCGGGATACATAGAACACGATCGCACAGCCTTCCAGGATGTTGTTACAGGTAAAGTATCTTATCTGTCATCTGCTGCTTCCTTTATACCACATACTTAATATTTTCATTAATTTAATTTGGTTTTCAATTATTTTTCTCCCTTCTTCACCATTCACCATCCTTATCTTTCTCTTTTTACATTTACCTTTCAGCTAGACTTTGCGAGGCGTCTTTCCTTACATTTAAATATTAAGTCATTTTAAGTGTTCCGTCCACTGTAATCCCAGAGATTCTCCAAACTATTATTTTCATAATTTCATGTGATTTTGTTTATGCTAATGCATCCTCCGTTATCTCTTCTCGCAAATGCCTCATATTTATGTTGTTTATCTCAGGTCCCCTAACACTGTTTCTCATCCAGGATGCCAGTGTCGGGAAGGTAAATTTAATAGTCAATTGTGGTTTTTTATTTACGATCATTTTCTTTACAATTTTACGTTTTCTGCCGTCCAATACTTGATTGGTTTTCATCACTGACAGTGACAGGTTTTCATCACTGGCAGTGACAGGTTTTCATCACTGACAGTGACAGGTTTTCATCACTGACAGTGACTGGGTTTCATCACTGACAGTGACAGGTTTTCATCACTGGCAGTGACAGGTTTTCATCACTGACAGTGACAGGTTTTCATCACTGACAGTGACAGGTTTTCATCACTGACAGTGACAGGTTTTCATCACTGACAGTGACAGGTTTTCATCACTGACAGTGACAGGTTTTCATCACTGGCAGTGACAGGTTTTCATCACTGACAGTGACAGGTTTTCATCACTGACAGTGACAGGTTTTCATCACTGACAGTGACAGGTTTTCATCACTGACAGTGACAGGTTTTCATCACTGACAGTGACAGGTTTTCATCACTGACAGTGACAGGTTTTCATCACTGACAGTGACAGGTTTTCATCACTGACAGTGACAGGTTTTCATCACTGGCAGTGACAGGTTTTCATCACTGACAGTAACTGGGTTTCATCACTGACAGTAACTGGGTTTCATCACTGACAGTGACTGGGTTTCATCACTGACAGTAACTGGGTTTCATCACTGACAGTAACTGGGTTTCATCACTGACAGTGACTGGGTTTCATCACTGACAGTAACTGGCTTTCATCGCTGGCAGTGACTAGGTTTTAATGAGTCGCTTTCCTCACGTTACTATGACCACAGTCGTTATAAATATGGACAAGATTGTGAAGAAGAGTAAACATGAAGAAGATTGTGATGAGGACGAAGAGGAAGACAAAGGTAGAAACACGAGTGTAAAAGAAAGATTAGTTCTCTCTTCCGGTAAAACTGATGTGATTAGAAAAAGAAATCATCTATATCTGGACAGTTATTTTAATCTGGGATTTACTTCGTGCAGTGATAAAATTAATCCACAGCTAAAATGTGTTATTTCAGGTGATCAGTTGGTCAGTGACGCCATGGTAGCCAGCAAACTAAAGAATCATTTCACTATGGAACATGACCATCTTACTAACAAGCCTCAATCATAATTTGAGATTCTTATAATCAAAGAAAGCGCTACACCGACAAGGGTTATGCAGCGCTGTGGGCAGAAAATAGAACTGGGGCTATAAATAGCTGGGTGGAGAGGGGATAAGAGGTGAGGGGAGAAAAGGGCTGGAAGGGGCATTAAGGGCTGTGTGTCAAAGTTCAAATTCAAATTCAAAGTTTATTCTCTATAAGGATTACAATGCTGAGTTTACAGAATTTGGTTGTGTTGTTTACATGTAGTAAAATAATAATTACAGAGTGTACCACTAGAACACCTAGCATGGCTAGGTATTTCGGACAGACTTAGATTAATTTTTAAATTTAAAATATTACAAATTATGAGGTAAGTTGGTATTATGGCTAAGTGAGTAAACACTAGTTTGTGAGTTTAGCAATGTGAATGCTTTTGTTTTGGCACAGTACATAGTTTCAGTATCACAGGCCAACTTATGACTAGTTACGATTCATTATTTTAAGATTGAGATTGATATTTCTGTTTATGGTCAAATGGGTGAGTGAGTGTAAGTGTGAACCACCAGGTGGTATTCGTGTAGTTAGTTGACGGGGTGTATCAGGGAGATAAGATGTTTTCTAATGGTAGTTTTGAAGGTGATGAATGTGTCTGCTGTTCTAGAGTTCTCAGGTAGGGTGTTCCAGATTTTAAGGCCTTTGACATACACTGAATTTTTGTAAAGGTTTAGTCAGACACGGGGAATGTCATAGAGATGTCTGTGTCTGGTGTTATTCCTGTGGGTTCTGTCACAACTATCAAGAAAGCATTTTAGGTCAAGGGTAATATTGGAATTTAAGGTCCTGTAGATGTAGATTGCACAGTAGTAAGTGTGGATGCACTGAACAGGGAGTAAGTTTAGATCTATGAAGAGTGGGAGGGTGTGTTGCCAGGGATGGGATTTAGTGATTATTCTTACTGTGGCTTTTTGTTGGGTTATTATTGGCTTTAGGTGTGTTGCTGCAGTTGATCCCCAAACACAAATAGCATAGGTGAGGTATGGATAAATAAGTGAGTGGTATAGTGTGAGAAGGGCATTTTGCGGCATGTAGTATCGTATCTTGGAGAGGATACTTTTTTGGTTATGTGTTGGATATGGGTGCTGAAATTCAGGTTGTTGTCGAGGTATAGGCCTAGGAATTTGCCCTCATTATGTCTGGTAATTGGAGTGTTGTCGATCTTAATGTTAATTTGTGCAACTCCTGCTCTGCTACCAAACATAATATAGTAGATTTTGTCAGTGTTAAGCGTAAGTTTATTGGCTGTCATCCAAGTCGATATTTTGATCAGCTCCTCATTAACAATGGTGTTGAGGGTGGCAAGATTAGGGTGAGAGATGACGTAAGTCGTGTCGTCAGCAAAGAGAATGGGTTTCAGGTGCTGGGATACGTTTGGAAGATCATTGATAGCTCTGTGAAGACCTGTTTGTGTGCTCTTGAGTGGTGACCTGTACTTAACTCTGTGAAGAAGTGTCTTGTTTGCTCCCATGGACTGAACCAAGATGCCCTCCATCGAGCAACTTTACCAGCAACTTAAGGAAGAATTGAAGGCAGCGAAGATGGAGATACGGCGATTGACCGAGGAAAACAAGAGGATTCGTAGTAGTCCTCCTGTTTCGAGTCCTCAGGTCAAGAAGGGATCGTGGTCAGTGGCTGGACAGCAGGGGACGACGAAGTTGACGATCAAGAAGACGAATGGAAAGCCAGAAACGATGAAGAAGAAAGAGACTGCTGTGGAAACTCCCGTGGAAACCTCCAACGCATTCTCGGTGCTACCCGACGAATGTGAGTCTACTACTGGGATCGTCACGACGAACGACAAGGAAGGTAAGAATATTGTTGTTGTTGGGGATAGCCAGGTTAGATACATGGATAGGGCATTCTGCTTGAAGGACAGGAGTAGGAGACAAAGGGTATGCTTTCCTGGGGCTGTGATGGAGGACATTGTTAGCCGGCTTGACAACATCATGAACGGTAATGGGATCAATCCTATTATTTGCCTCAGTGCTGGAGGCAATGATGTAGGCAAGTGTAGAAGTGAGGATTTAGTTAGAAAGTTCAGGACAGCTATAGACA
>NC_091329.1:30831565-30869190 GCF_038502225.1 Cherax quadricarinatus | reverse complement strand
CTAATGAGAGTAATGGGGTAAGTTTAAGAATATAGTGTTAGTGTTTATAAGAAGTTTGTGGTTACAGGAAAGTGGGTGCAGGAGGGAAGAAGAGTGATTGGTGGAATGATGACGTAAAGAGTGTAGTTAGAGAGAAAGTTAGGATATGAGAGGTTTTTACAAAGGAAGGGATGAGTATATTGAGAGAAAAGGAGAGGTTAAGAGAGTGGTGAAGCAAGGTAAAAGGAGAGCAATTGAGAAAGTGGGAGAGATGTTATCAACAAATTTTGTTGAAACAAGAAAAACTTTTGGAGTGAGATTAATGAATTGAGGTAAGGTACCTAGAGACAGGTAGAGAGCGTGCATAGTTTCTTTGTATAAAGGCGAAGGAGAAAAAAGAGAGTGTAAAAATTATAGAGAAATATGTTTGTTGAATGTATCTGGAAAAGTGAATATCAGAGTTATTATTGAAAGAATTAAAAGTAAGAGAAAGAGCAGGATAGCAGATGAACAAGGAGACTTTAGGAAGGGTAGGGGATGTGTAGACCAGGTGTTTACAGTGAAGCGTATAGGTGAGCAGATTTTAGATAAGAGTAGGGAGGGTTTGTGGTATTTATGGATCTGGAAAAGGCATATGATAGCGTGGGTAGGGGGCAATGTGGCAGGGATTATTTCCCATTAAACCTAGGCCTCATACAGGGATGTGTAATGTCACCATGGTTGTTCAATATATTTACAGGTGGAGTTGTAAGAGAAGTGAATGCTAGGGTGTTGGCGAGAGGTGTGCGGGTTAAAAGATAAAGAATCTAACACAAAATGGGAGCTGATGCAGTTGCTCTTTGCTGATGACACTGTGCTCTTGGGAGAGTCTGAAATGAAATTGCAGAGGTTGATGGATGAAATTGGTAGAGTATGTAAAAGAAGGAAATTAAAAGTGAATATAGGAAAAAGTAAGACTATGAGGGTAACGAAAATATTAGGTAATGAAAGGCTGGATATCAGACTGGAGGGAGAGAGTATGGAGGAGGTGAATGTATTCAAATATTTGGGAGTGGACGTGTCAGCAGACGGGTCTATGAAAAATGAAGAGAATCATAGAATAGACAAGGAGAAAAATAGTGAGTGGTGCACTGAGGAGTCTTTGGAGACCTAGAGTCTATCTGGAGGGTATTCAGGGGAGCAACGCCCCCGCGGCCCGGTCCACGACCAGAACTTTATCCATGGAACTAAAGAGGGGAATGTGTGAAAGTATAGTTATACCAACGATCTTATGGGTGTGAAGCATGGGCTGTGGATGTTGCAACAAGGAGAAGGCTGGAGGCAGTGGAGAAGTCATGTCTGAAGGCAATGTGTGGTGTGAATACAATGCAGAGAATCTGTAGTTTGGAGTTTAGGAGGAAGTATGCGATTACGATAACAGTTATCCAGAGAGCTAAGGGGAGGTTGTTGAGGTGATTTGGACATGTAGAAAGGATGGAACAAAATATATTGACTTCGATAGTGCATAAATCTGTAGTGTGGGGGGAAGGTGGCATAGAGGTCGGTTTAGGAAATTTTTGAGGTTGGGGTAAAGGAGGTTTTGTGTGCGAGGGGCTTTGACCTCCAGCAAGCATGTGTGATCATGTTAGATAGGAGTGAATGGAAACAAATGGTTTTTAGGATTTGACATGCTGTTCGAGTGTGAGCAAAGTAACATTTATGAAGGGATTCAGGGAAACCGGCAGGCCGGACTTGAGTCCTGGAGATGGGAAGTACAGTGTATGCACTCTGAAGGAGGGGTGTTAGTGTTGCAGTTTTATAACTGTAGCATAAGAGCGCCTCGGGCAAACAAGGGATGGAGTGAGTTATTGTGAAAGTTTTTATTTTTAGGGCCACCCTGGCTTGGTAGAAGGCGGCCGATGCGTTAATGAAAAAAAAATACATATATGCACAGCCTACATGGATATTTTGACTATGAAAGCTGCATTTGGTTAATAGTTGTGACATTTCCAGTTCATTGTTGCTAGACTCAAGTTATATATCTACTTCAAAAACTACTATACCTCGTAGCATTTCGCTTCCACATCATTTCAAACAACTAGCATATGTAGCAGACTACTTAACACATTTTTAACCAATTATTTAACATGTTTTTAGGCTCAGAAGAGCCTTTAACCTCAGAATTTAGTTAATCTTTTCACGAAAGATAGATATAGTTTTATCAAAACACTTTTGTGCAGTATCATTGGTCATGCAGTGAGTTGAATGCCAAATATCAAATTGAACCTTTTCACGCAAATTACCAATGCCAGAAAAGAAAAGAAAGTCACTGGCTACTAGGGGAAGAACAATTTTCGCTCCTGTTATCTGAACATGTCTTCCAACTCCAAAGTTAACAAATTTGGGTAAATACATATTTGAGAACAAATAATCATATTGAGGAGTTGGTGGAGCTGCAGAGAGTTCATCAAGTGAGACGTTCTCTGGGAGAATCATTCTCCTCATCACTATATCTTTAAATACTTGCTTGTTTTCTAGTTTTTCTCGGAATTCAGTGTCGAACTGCTTAGTATACTTCCAGAAGTTATCCTTTACATTGTAAGGGGTTGATATGGTGTGTGATACTGCAGAAGTATGATAACCCATTGGCAACACTTTGGAATAGCCTGTCATGTAACGGCGAAGATCAATGGAATGTAAGCTGTTAATATTGTAGACGTCGCGTAACACGCCAGCCTCCCTTACTAGCTCAACTAATGCAGTGTTCACTATACCAATAAATCCTGAGTTAAAAGAGATGTCATGAGATCTACACATGTCATAAAACTTCTTAACTTCAGAGGTGTCTAGTATGCCACATTCTAAGTAATCTGTCGTAACATTAGTTGCTTCTGGAGTACCAAATGCTTCTATGAGTAGAGGTGTGTGTTCATTATTTTTAAGTTCATTAAGAAATAATTTCAACTTTTCGGGATCCTTTTCAAGATCTACTTTCACTTGTCGTTCAATCTCTGTTGTCTGACTGTGGTCTGTAAGTTGTCCAAGTTGCTGATTATCAATAGGTTTTTTGCTGATGTAATCATCAAGAAGCTTCACAAACAACGTAGTAATTGAAAACAAACTAGGACCATCAATTACACCATGATGAAAATTAAACATCAATTTGTTCCTATATGGAAACTTTTCGTTCAATTCCGGCCAGATACAAGGGGTGTCGGTTGGCGACGGCAGAAGTCGAACTTGCCAGAGTGGTCCATCAGTCAAGTTGAAGTTAGTGTCGACCATAACCTGCCATTCTTTTAATGAATCTGGACCTTCAACAACCTGAAGGACAGGATGAACAAGATTAATACAAAGCTGAAATTTTATGACAGGAAGATAATGAAAGGTAATCTTGAAGTATTTATGGCTACGAACACCTGGTACAGTGTTTTAAATGAGTCATATAACAGAATCATGATTCATCTTGTCGAGAAACTTACATATACATGTATGTCAACTAATCCAATTCTCCCAGATTACTGATATCCAAATACTCGTGATAATTTTATCAGATATATAAAACCTAAAGTAATTAATCAATGTTCCTATATAACTGCAACAAATAACCAAAAAAGTTTGATAAAAATAAACACTTTGATTACATAACTTGCAATATAATCTCACTAGATTCCCATTAACGATTTGTTATTTATTCACCAGAATAGGATAAAAACACAAAGGAATGCTTAATCAGTATTAATTAGATAACAATTGTCCTTCAAATTGTTAGTGAGAGATTATTTTCAAGTTCCACTAGTCATTAATATGAGGACACCTGGAAAAAACAGAAATAAGATGGAACACAAAAGAAAGCTCAGTAGTAAGTATTTAATACATGACCTGCATACTGACAACAGGCAATTATTTTGATGGTGAAGCAGTAGTATTTGACCTCCATACTGACAACGTGGTCTTCCCTCCTAGCCATAGATGTTTTCTAGCTCATCTGTGTTCAACCATCTTGCAAATTTTGAGACAACCATTCAGTACTGTTGAAGAAATGCTTGGTTTAGTCAATACTATAAATGTCGTATAATTGTTTTCTTAATATTCCAAGTTAAACTTTACTCTGAAGTGTTTGCACATTATTGCTCGAGTAAAATCACTCTTTCAAAGATATTTTATGATGTAGGAAACTAGGGCTACTGATCTGTAATTTTTAGTTAGTTCTCTATTTCTTCCTTTACACAAAGGGGCTATTTAAGGTCTCTGGTATTACACCTTGATGATGAAGTCTCGTACTAGTGGTATTTCTCACTTTTTTTTATATGAATAGTAAATTCTATGACTCTGGTCAAGGTGCTGAGTCAGTGGACATGTTTTCAATTTCTTTCTCGAATTCTTTTTAATTAGTAATAATATCAGTTAGTTGGTCTGCACTGCCTTCCGATGGAATGAAAAGTGTTTCTGCATTCTCCACTCTGCTGTCATTTAGTGGGATGCTGAACACCGACTCTTATTGTTCTTTTAGAAATTCGCTCATTTCCTGTTAATCGTCAGTATACGAATCTCCTTTCATTCAGGGTCCAGTTCTACAGGTATTTCTTAGCTTGGATTTTGCATGTGACTGGAAATATTTGGGGTCGCTTACAGTATACTGGATGACCTTTCGTTCCCTCCGTGCTTCATACATACTACTACTACTACTACTACTACTACTACTACTACTACTACTACTACTACTACTACTAATAATAATAATAATAATAATAATAATAATAATAATAATAATAATAATAATTATTATTATTAGTAGTAGTAGTAGTACTAGTAGTAGTAATAGTAGTAGCAGTAGTAGTAGTAGAAGTAGTAGTAGCAGCAGTAGTAGTAGTAGTAGTAGTAGTAGTAGTAGTAGTAGTAGTAGTAGTAGTTGTTATTATTAAATATCAAATTATTTCCAGAAATAAAGTTGAATTTGCTTTTCATTATTTTACTTGTTTCGTTGTCTTTGTAAAACTTTTGAAAGAATGATACTTAACAGAATGTACAACAGAATCAGACACCAACTTTCCCCCTACCTATATGGGTTCATGAAAGGTAAAAGTGTGCAGAACTGTATTTCCACCTTTCTCACTGCCTAGTTTTACCACATTTCCTGATCTAAAATCTGAATTTGATATCGTGAATAGAACCGTTATACTACATGAACTAGCCAAAATGAATATTGGTGGTAGCTTACTCTGCTGGATAATAGGATACCTGTCAAATAGACTATCCTCTGTCCTCTACCAAGGCTTTAGAAGCGAGTCTAAAGAAATATCCCTAGGTACACCGCATGGAGGAGTTCTCAGTCCCATGCTATTTAATATTCTGATTAATGCTCTCCTAAATGCTCTACCTGCCTCACCTAAACATATAGCTATAAGTTATGCTGATGACATCATGATCCACAAAACAAGGCATAAGAAGATGAGTACCATTCTTAATGAAGTTCAAGCAGTTTGTAATCGACTAGGCCTCATAATATCCTCCTCTAAAACAAAGATATTAACAAGCAAACGACATACCCCACCCATCCATTTGCAGGGTGAAAACATTAGCTACGTTAAAAATTACAGATATCTTGGTGAAGATGTACCCTTTAACAAATCCACTATACCTGAGCTAAATAAGAAATGTAAAGATAGGCTAAATGCTCTCAAAGCTGTTGCTGGCTACAACCCCAACTATGGTGCTAATGTGAGAATCGTGAGAATGATGTACATAGCCTATGTTAGGTCCTTAATTGATTATGCTGCTCCCATGTTGATATTAGCTAGAGAAAGTTCTCTCTGACACTTGGAGTTAATGCAAAATGAAGCTCTCAGAATTATTCTTGGCTTCCCCAAATCTACAAAGGTTCTTAATATGAGGAAGGAGCTTGGTATTTCTAGTATCAGTGATAGGATTGTTGAGATTAACACTACTCGGTATTAGAATTTTAAGAAATGAACCAGACACTGTCACAATGAACCTTACTAAGTGTCTCAAAGTTAATAAACACAGATCTAAATGGATTGTGAAAACATGCAATTGCATTAAGTTTTATAACCTGCATGAACTGTATCACTGTAGACAAAAAGAGCATTTCAACCCTCCATGGAAGATGTGCTCATTTAATATCTGAAAGTCCCTCCCAAGAAGCTCATTGCTAGTAATTCCTTCCTTAAATCACTTGTAAAAACAACTGCTCAAGAAGAAATTTCTCGCCTAGCTGGTAGTAATAAGTTATCACAAATTATATACACTGATGGATCTAAACAGGAGTCTTCTGACAGGGCTGCATCTGCTCTTGTTGCCACCTCCCTAGTTAAGAACGATAATAAACTTGTTGAACTAGGCATAAGAAATTACAACTTGGCGTCTACATTGCAAATTGAATTGTTTGCAATCGTAATGGCGCCAAAGCTAACTTATGACACTGAGCCTTACTCTATCATCATTACTGATTCTATGTCATCACTGAATGCTCTTAACTCATAAAATGACTTCAACAACATGCTCATTGGAAAAGCCAGGTGTAGACACTCAAAAATCAGGGACAAAGGAATTAATGCACAATTGCTATGGATCTCATCACACATTGGATTACTCCTTCGTGATAAAGTTGATATGTTAGCCAAGAATAGTACCCAGAAGGAGAATGTAGAATATAACTTCGGTATATCTGTGTCTAGCATTAGGAATAATATTAGGAGAGAAGTAAATAATGAAAATGATTGTTATAAGAATGCAATTAGAAGCCTGAGTAGATCTATAACCCACTATGATAAAATGAACATAGATAAGTATGTTTATGGAGCAACGTGCAATGTGAAACAGACTGACTGATGTTGTAGTGGCCAGGCTTAGGTTTGGTTACAAGTACTGACTGATGTTGTAGTGGACAGGCTTAGGCTTGGTTACAAGTACTTCTGGCAGTTTGGGAGACACATAGAGATGATGATCAAACTAAATGCAAATTATATGATCAGGCATATGGTCACTGTCTTGAACACTAAGTGCTTAATTGTCCACTTATTGAGGAATACAGAGACAGACAGTATAATAACCTATGTGACATGTCAAGATATCTAATTAATGAAAATAAGACACCAGATATACTAAGCAAATTTCCTAAATTTGTTTGTAACAGATAAGTGAACTATAGACACGTAGATATAAATCCATATGTACTCCTGTTAACCCTTTGGGGCCTAGTTCCTAGGTCTTTTGTGTATCCATATGCTTTTGCACTACAGTCCACAGGATGGATATGGGGTGCACAATAAACTAGCCATTTCGGTGGCAAAATCTAAAAAATCTTGAATATATCTAGTAAAATTTACAAAATCTTCAATTATCCGAGTAGGTCGTCATAATATATCGCTGAAGACAAGTGGTAACTCGTCTTAGTGAACACAATATATAGTGTATCATTATATTATGGCTGGAAAAGCTTCTATTTCAAACAAGTGAAAACGAAACTTTATTTAGAGGCCAGAAAGCGTAAAATAATATATAAGGAAATATATTCGACAACTGGTATACATATTTTATCGCTAACAGTGTATATTAAATGATAATTTACCTTAAAGTCTAAGGCAGGTTTGGGCATGGAACAATGCCACCACTGGTCGTCCCGCTGACGAAAACATGTCCTCAACACCTCAACTTTGCTGATAACAACAACATATTGTTAATTCCTTTATTACACTTTCCACTGATGTTTTACTAGCGTTTATTATAGTTCAATATTAAACCATATTATATTTTACTAATTAAAGCATCCAAACATAAACTTTTAATATGATTTACAAATTTTCTTTTGTACAAATAAAGCCAATTAGAGTGAAAGGAAAACGAATGGTGAAATTCGCTTGTAAAGTATTCTCTAATTAAATCAAACTTTTTCATCACAAATTTTACTCTTTCATTAACATAAAGAATAATAATTAACATTCACACTATAACAAAAGTCCAGGACTTACACAGATTATAACATGACAAACACTGCTAGTTTATAATGTCAGTTTTATGTGAGGATGAAGATTGTGGGAGGTTTTACATCTGAACAAAATGAATAGTCATAATACAAATGTATTATGGAGTATATGTTGATAACATAAGAAAAAATTATGAAAAGAGATGGATAAAGAAAAATTAATGGAACCTTAAAGATCGTTGTTGCCATGGATACTTATGTCTTGAGTAAGTGATGAGTGTCTTGAGTAAATGATGAGTGTCTTGAGTAAGTGATGAGTGTCTTGAGTAAGTGATGAGTGTCTTGAGTAAGTGATGAGTGTCTTGAGTAATTGATGAGTGTTTTGAGTAAGTGATGAGTGTCCTGAGTAAGTGATGAGTGTCTTGAGTAAGTGATGAGTGTCATAAGTAAGTGATGAGTGTCTTGATTAATTGATGAGTGTCTTGAGTAAGTGATGAGTGTCTTGAGTAAGTGATGAGTGTCCTGAGTAAGTGATGAGTGTCTTGAGTAGTTGATGAGTGTCTTGAGAAAGTGATGAGTGTTGTTGAGAAATGGTATTACCAGCTAAGTTTAAATATAGGAAAAACTTAACTTAGAAAGACAACTCATCGCCTGCACAGCCGCCCCTGCAGAAGAGGTCTTGAGAAGCTGTCGAAGTCATTCCTCAATGGGCTGAAATGAGTTATAATTTGTAAGATTATAAATTACCCCTAGGGGGTGTTATGTCAGCATATTTCATTCACTGATTGCTGACAAACTTACTTGTGTGGATTCAAAAGTCCGCCCCTTACTGCCGACTATAGGTTGATTACAAACTCCTTGTGACTCAAGAACTGCTCAGTCCCCAGTACTAAAAGAAATTCGTAACCTACCTTGCTCTTGTAGCATGAGCTATGGTGTTCTTCACACCTTCGGCAGATATTGGTGACTTGATAGAAGCTGAAGTGTCCTTGGATGTCCACGTCTTCCATAGTCTAGGAAAACGCACACTGGTAGACTATGTTCCACAAGATTTGTCTTTATTGTTCACAATCTTATCACTAAAGAAGCTGATCACACTTCTCTGTAAGTGTTTTCGTGTTTTGTGAGACACTTTGTTCACACTAACGCACAGATCGTTCTTTGTTGGTTATCCTGGCGTTAGTGTCACTCTCATTGGAGTCAAAAGTAATCTGAAGACGCCACAGCACCCCACGCCGCTGCTGCCCCCAGCACAAAGGAAAAGCTGACCTAGTACTTTTGCTTCCTTGCCACTTCCTCGATGAAGCAAAGCAGAATGTTTAAATCTTGCTGTCTTAAGCATAGACAACAATGTCCACTATCTTTAGTATGGTAACAAAGTGGGAGTAGGATTTTCCTTAATTGTCCAGCTACGGTAAGAGATGTACTGTCTCTTATTAAAATACACTCTGCAACACTGGACTGCAAGAAGTGGCGGTCGCTTGACCACAGGTCGTATACTAGTACTGCATCTGGGATCAATTACTCGCTGTAGCAGTAAACAAGATATTTGCCCCTTCTGAGAGGGCTGGGTCCCTCAGGGCTGAAAGAGGCTGAAGGGGCTGAAGGGGGCTGATACCCCCCTCCTGGAGAAAATTTCTCCACACTGGCGGGCGGCGGAGGCTCGTTGCAGGTGAACTATTCATCACTTAACATTAATTTGATTTTCTCACTCGCCACCACTGTTGCTTGTCTTTTCTGAACAGCGTTAGTCTGTGTGGTTTCTGGAGAATCACTAATTTTGTTTTCAACACTGTGTAATTCTAATGGCACTAGTTTATTTATTGTCTGCTTATTCACAACACCTTTGCTTAAAACATCAACTGTCCTGATGATTCCATTTGCATCAGGATATATGGTCACAATTTTTCCAATTGGCCATTGGGACCTTGGACCATCAATGTCAATAATCACTATGTCACCAGGTCTTAAGGACTTATGATTTTCAGGAACACCAGCTCCATAGAAGTGCTCTATCAATGAGGTAAGATAGTCTTCTCTCCAAAATTTCTCCCAACGTTCAATCACTTTATTAAGGTGTTTGAATTTACGTCTTAGTTGCTCAGGTTCGAAATAAGTAGGAACCTCTATGATTTCTTTGTCATTCATGGGAGTAACAGGTTCGAGAATTCTGCCATGGAGTAAATGAGATGGACTTAACACTTCTAAATTGTCCAGATCATCGGTAACATAAGTTAGAAGTCTGTTGTTGACTCTATTTTCTAATTCTGTCACAACTGTACAGAATTCTTCTAAGTCGATTATTTGACAATGAAGAGTCTTCCTTAAACAACGTTTTACAATGCCGATCATTCTTTCACAAAATCCGCCGTGCCATGGAGATTTAGGAGGAATGTATCTCCAACGACAACTGCGTTGATTCAGCATCTGTTGTACTTCTGGTTGATCAAAGATCTTGCTTATATAAGCAGCACCAGCAACAAAGTTCGTTGCATTATCTGAAATCATCAGTCTGGGACATGCCCTTCTGGCTGCAAACCTTCTGAATAATTTGATAAAGGTTTCAGCAGACATGTCAGTGGCTACTTCTAGATGTACTGCTCTAGTTGTAGCACAAGTGAACAAACAGATGTACACCTTGATGGGAACTTTGTCAACTGTTTTGGTTAAAATTATTCGTCCAGTGTAATCTACACCTGTCACCTCAAATGGAGTGATATGACAAACTCTTTCAGAGGGATATGGAGGTGGACCTGGATACTGATATACTCGCATATCGTAGTGACGACAAGTAATACAGTCCCTTATTTGTTTTTTCACACTTTGTCGACCTTGAGGTATCCAGTAGGATTGTCGTATATGACAAAGTGTGTCAGCTACCCCAACTTGTAACACGTTACTGTGGGCGTTTTGCACAATCAGTTTTGTTAGCCAATGATTCTTGGGGATCAATATTGGATGTATGGCTTCTTTAGGTAGTGAAGAATTATGAATTCTTCCTCGACATCTTATAAACTTTTCTGAGTCGAGATAAAGTCCTAAAGAATTAATCATAACAGGTTTCTTTGGGGATTTATTTTGTGTTTCTAGAAATTTATATTCTGTAGAGAAAACATCTTTCTGTAATAGTTTCACCCAGTATTTAATGGGTACAAGACATTCATAATTAGGTTTTATTCCTTTAATGAATTTAAAGACAAGAGCTGTAACTCTTAAGAGTTTACCCAAAGATGAGTTTTTAGATCCATCAATGACTATTTCTGTTGTGTCTGCAGTATTTACACAACTTATTTCTGCTGTGTTCAAGCAGACTGTTTCTTCTGGCATAATGTGAGCTTTTTGCTGAGGCCAGTTATTTTCATTAGAGAGCCAGTTCGGTCCGTGGAGCCATAATTTATTATCCACAAATTTCTTGAGTGGGACACCAGGTGACAACATGTCAGCTGGATTCTCTTGGGTAGAGACGTGGAGAAAGAGATAATCTCTCTGCATCTCTTTTATTTCTGCTACTCTGTTCTGTACATAAGCCAACTTACTCTTATTATTTAACCACTGGAGAACTGCTTCATTATCAATCCAGATCACGGTTTTTTCAATAGCGAGATGATCAAGTACTTTGTTGAGATAGACAGCTAATTTTGTACCTACATAGAGTGCTGTCAGTTCCAATTGTGGTACTGTTCTGACCTTCAAGGATGCTACCCTGGCCTTTGAAGAAATTAGTGTACTTTCTTCAGCATTACTCATGTAAGCTACAGCGCCATAACCTCTGGTTGACGCATCACAGAACACATGTAATGTGTACTTGTTTCCCTCTTGACCTTTTTGTCTGGGAATTTTAATTTGATGAAGTTGTTTAAACTCCATGGATATTTCATCAAATGCTTGACTCATTTCTAGAGGCAAGTTCTCATCCCATCCAATTTTGAGTTTCCATGCATCTTGCATAAGTAATTTACCCTTTATGGTAATTGGTGAGACGAGTCCTAGAGGATCAAAACATTGTGATACCTCTGTCAGTAAACTACGTTTAGTGAGTGTACTGCATGATTTATTGTTTATCTTTTTGAGACTCAAAGTATCTTCCTGTGTTTTCCAATTTAGTCCCAGCATATTGTTGCAATCAGGAATTTCAACTTCAGGGAAATTTTCTTTGATAAGTTCCCTTAATTGCTTTGAATTAGTATTCCACATCCTTAGAGGCATATTTGCTTCTTTCATCTCCTTGTTAGCTTCTCTGTATAAGGATTTCAAATCCTCCTCTTTATTCACAGTACCTTGAAGATTGTCCACATAGAAACTTTTCTTTAAGATTTCTTTGAAGGGACTTTCAGATTTCTTCAAATGTGTATTTAGAGTAGCTTCTAGTAAGAATGGAGAGGATGTTGCACCAAATAATACTGATTTGAAACGATAAGTTTTCACAGGACTTTGAGGATCATGTGGATTTTCAGGCCGCAAGAATCGAGTATAATCTCTATCTATTTCTTGTAGTCCTACTCTTAAGAAAGCTTAGGAAATATCAGCCGTGTAGGCATATGTGTTTGTGCGAAATTTCATAAGCACGTCTCCAAGCTTCTCAGTTAGTGAGGGTCCGGTCATCAGACAGTCATTAAGACTTGCTACATCTTTATTTGCACCTGCACTGCAATTATATACAACACGTAGTGGAGTGGTTTCAGAATCTTTTCTGACTCCATGGTGCGGCAGATAATGAGCTTCTGTCTTAAACTTATCTTCGACTATTTCCTCAATGAATTTATTGTCCAACTGTTCTTGTATGATATTATCATAGACAGTCAGTAGCTCTGGATTCTTCCTGACCTCATGTATTTGTGCTTTCATCTGTCCGAAAGCCATGCGATAATTGATAGGCAGATGTGGTGGATTTAATTTCCATGGTAACCTAACCCAATACTGTCCATCTTTAAATTTGACAGTGTCCAAATATTGGTTATAAGTCTGAGACTCTTGTGGGCTTGGTTTATTTACGTCAATACCTATCGCATCTAAATCCCACAACTTATCAACTGGTTAATTCATTTCTTCCAGTAATGATAATTTTTGCTGTGGTACATGATCAGCAGTTATTCTCGTAACTAGTACATTTTCCACTGAATCAATATCAGCTTCTTTCCCACTTTGAGAGGAAATGGGACCACATGTCAAGTGGCCTCCTGCTGTTTTCAGCAAGTGAACATCATGTTTACTTACTAAATTTTGAACAAAACAGTGATAATAATCACTTCCAATGATTAAATCAATTGGACTAATTGTGTCAGTCTGTATGTCAGTGCAGGCTAACTTGACCTTAGCTGCTTTCAGTGCTGCAACTGTTTCTTTTAATCCCTGGATCTGCACAGACTTAGGCAAATCATCTTCTACCACAGTTTCTACTGTCTTTTTCCTGTTTCCTATTCCAACAGTGATTCTGGCTAGGTCATATGTCTGTTTACCAGAATTGTGGAAAAAACCAGCTATATCTAACTGTATTTTGGCATAGGGTTTTTATTCAGTTTCTGCAACACTGTTCTTCTTATGAAGGACCTCTGTGAGCCTTGATCAAATAGTGTTAACACACTGGCTTTGTGTAATTTATTAGATAACTCAACTTGAGCTATCAGGAGAGCAGTTGCTTTAAACTTATCTCTCACATTTACTGCTGTTGCCTGTTGATTTCCTGATTCTGTGGAAGTCTTCAGCTGTTCAGCAAAAGTATTTGGGCATAATGCTGTATGATGCATACCCTTGCATTTAAAACACTTCTTCAGTGAGCATTTTCCTCCCTTGTGTTCACCTAAACACTTGATGCACCTTTTCAGCTGATGAACACGTTGTTTACGTGCCTCCATTGATGTGTATTGACTACAATACTGTGCCCAATGTGTTCCATCACAAAATACACACTTTGGAGTATGTTTATGTGTGACAATTTGTTTACTGTCTGTTGTATTCACAGCTTGATAAATGCCTGTACGGGATTTCCCATTCTGTGGTTTAGTGGGAGTAGGTATACTCTTTTTATACTGAGTTGAAGGTTTATTATCCACGAGATTTGTGGATTTTTCATCTTGTCTTGTTGCTTGCATGCATGAAACTATTGTTTGTAAACCATTGCTAATTTCTTCACAAGTGAAATAGCATTTATTGAATATAATATTTAATCGTTCAATAGTTTGTGGTGACAACTTATACTGTACAAAACCACTGATAAACTAATCACATTGCCTTAGGTCATATTTAGCACCTAGAGATCTGAGACTATTGTCTAATGTGATTCTAAATGCTTGTAAGTCTGAAAAACAATGTTTGGGTGGTCAAGCTTGATATTATGACTGCATGTCTAACTCTGGCCTTGTCAGCATCAAAGTAATTGTCTGCTAAGACACTTAAGGCAATTTGATAATTACCTTTAACCACCGGAAATGACTTAATCAGTTCATAGGGTTCTCCCTTCACAAGATATTTAAAATAATTGAACTTAGCAATCTCATCTATGTCAGTTCGTGAATTTACTATGGATTGAAAACCACTAATGAATTCTTCATAATTATGACCTTGGAAAATAGGTAATGACAATGTAGGTAAGCTTGGTAATGGGACATTTGTTGTTGTTACAGGTGTAACAGGTGTTTGACCACTAGTTACAGTAGGTCTCTGTGACAGAGTTTTGCGGCAGATAGCCTGTACTCCTTTCCACCTTAATTGTTGATTACTAAAAGTATCCAAAACATTTTTAATTTCATCCTCAGATGGATCTGATTCAAGAAATTTATTTTCATAATGTGAATAGTCTGAATTAATTATTTGCAGACGTTGTGTAAGTAATTCAAATTTGACCTCAAGATCATCAAAATCTATGTTTGTATATTGAGTTAATCCTATACAGACTGAAATTAGATTTTCTAATTGTGTAATCTTAGTCTGTAAAGACTGAAACTGAGTTTTCAAACAAGCCATTTTAATGGTATACTGAAAATTCTAGCACCACACTTAGAGTGTTTAAAAACACTGTACTGCTATAAACAGCTGAGATTTTGTTATGCTTAAGTCAGCAATAATCGAGTCAGACACTACTGACCTATTAAGCTTAATTAACCTCAGGGTCAATGACCATGAAGGGTACAGAGTACATATGGCTGGTGTTTATGGCTTGAGTTTGCTGTGTCAGCCTGACCACGATGATTAATCGTAAGTAACGATGTTATACACTTCATTCACTATACACTATAAATGTCACTGTATAATTGTAAATCACACGTGAATATTACTTACACATATATAAATGTCACTGTTAATATGTATTTGAAAGCATACACTTTATATATAAGTTCCTTTAATATAACAGGTATATCTATAAGAAACAAACTTTAACACAATCTTGTCTCTTAATTTCTATAAACATTATAAACACTATGTATATACACTCAGACAAACCGAACCTCAGTTGGGTTGTTGTCGTCTTAGTCAGCGCTTCTTCGAGCTTGGAGCAGTGGATGCCGGGTGCCATCCCCCGTTTTCTTGTTGGGTGAGTCACTCAGCTCCTGTTTTCTTTGGGTGAACGCTGGGTGAGCGCCCGTTTTCTTTTGGCTGCCCATTCTCTGTGATTGAGTCTGGAGGGACTCATTTATACTGATTTAAATTGTAAAACACTAGTTTTCGAAGGACCTTGGCTCGTAGGTTATTTGTACACTGTAGTACAACATATTTGGACCACAGTGTGGCCTTTATCAGGTTCGAGCACGACCAACATGTTGAGAAATGGGTTATCAGCTAAGTTTAAATATAGGGAAAATTTAACTTAGATAGACAACTCATCGCCTGCACAGCCGCCCCTGCAGACGAGGTCTTGAGAAGCTGTCAAAGTCTTTCCTCAATGGGCTGAAATGAGTTATAATTTGTAAGATTATAAATTACCCCTAGGGGGTGTTATGTCAGCATATTTCATTCACTGATTGCTGACAAACTTACTTGTGTGGACTGAAAAGTCCGCCCCTTACTGCCGGCTATAGGTTGATTACAAACTCCTTGTGACTCAAGAACTGCTCAGTCCCCAGTACTAAAAGAAATTCGTAACCTACCTTGCTCTTGTAGCATGAGCTATGGTGTTCTTCACACCTTCGGCAGATATCGGTGACTTGATAGAAGCTGAAGTGTCCATGGATGTCCACGTCTTCCATAGTCTAGGAAAACGCACACTGGTAGACTATGTTCCACAAGATTTGTCTTTATTGTTCACAATCCTATCACTAAAGAAGCTGACCACACTTCTCTGTAAGTGTTTATCGTGTTTTGTGAGACACTTTGTTCACACTAACGCACAGATCGTTCTTTGTTGGTTATCCTGGCATCATTGTCACTCTCAGTAGAGTCAAAAGTAATCTGAAGATGCCACAGCGCCCCACGCCGTTGCTGCCCCCAGCACAAAGGAAAAGCTGACCTAGTACTTTTGCTTCCTTGCCACTTCGTCGATGAAGCAAAGCAGAATGTTTAAATCTGGTACTGCATCTGGGATCAATTACTCGCTGTAGCAGTAAACAAGATATTTGCCCCTTCTGAGAGGGAAGGGTCCCTCAGGGCTGAAAGAGGCTGAAGGGGCTGAAGGGGGCTGATACCCCCCTCCTGGAGAAAATTTCTCCACAAGTGTCTTGAGTAAGTGATGAGTGTCTTGAGTAAGTGATGGGTGTCTTGAGTAAGTGATGAGTGTCTTGAGTAAGTGATGAGTGTCTTGAGTAAGTGATGAGTATCTTGAGTAAGTGATGAGTGTCTTGAGTAAGTGATGAGTGTCTTGAGTAAGTGATGAGTGTCTTGAGTAAGTGATGAGTGTCTTGAGTAAGTGATGAGTATCTTGAGTAAGTGATGAGTATCTTGAGTAAGTGATGAGTGTCTTGAGTAAGTGATGAGTGTCTTGAGTAAGTGATGAGTGTCTTGAGTAAGTGATGAGTATCTTGAGTAAGTGATGAGAGTCTTGAGTAAGTGATGAGTGTCTTGAGTAAGTGATGAGTGTCTTGAGTAAGTGATGAGTATCTTGAGTAAGTGATGAGAGTCTTGAGTAAGTAATGAGTGTCGTGAGTAAGTGATGAGTGTCTTGAGTAAGTGATGAGTGTCTTGAGTAAGTAATGAGTGTCTTTAGTAAGTGATGAGTGTCTTGAGCAAGTGATGAGTATTTTGAATAAGTGATGAGTGTCTTGAGTAATCGATGAGTGTCATGAGTAAATGATGAGTGTCTTGAGTGATGAATGTCTTCAAAACTTCACCAGGGACAAGCTGCATGATCACTGTGGAACTGTTTACATGGTTGTCACTCTCATTGTAAACAACTGAAGAATGAACTCTCTTTCCATATTTAAATAATGTAATATGGTCCTCTCTCACACCTTGCATTTGCATAAATGTGTATCAGAGATTTTTAAATTTAATTATTAATATTTTACATCATTAAGATAATTGCAAGTTTGCATATTCAATGTACTCTATTTAATGTTTAAATTCTGACGTAAATAACGACGGCATTTATTAGGATGATATAATAGTTTATAATTTACCCAAATTCCTTCGTTATAAAGTCACAGGTTTATTGGTGGCACCATCTGATATTACTTAATATTCCTCCACTAAGCCAAATTATACCTGGGACCAGAATAAATCAGAATGTATCAGATCTACAAAAGTTTATACCAAGATTCTTATTTATATGAGGAAGATGTTTGTCAACATATTCCAGAATATATTCAGCTGAACTCCTTACTAATTATTATATTTTTTCTCACGTTCACACTGGATTAAGGTAAAGATATTTTTAACGGATGCTAAGAATTTCACTATTTAATTAAATTTACCTCCTAACTGTCTTTAAAATTTTAATCAAGATAAATATGATTTTTTTAAATAATTATGAATTTGTTTATTTTTTGTGAAACGTACTTAATTATTCCCACAAAAATGACTTACAATATTCTCATGGAACAGTAGAACCATTATTAAGACAAACCCTAAACTATTAATTTTATCTTCACAAAATGATGGCAGATACTAAAAACACGCAGTAGACCACATTGAATGTTCATCCTAACATGACAATCGATTCTTGCCAAAACATGACTCACGAAATAGTAATGACACGATTGCAAACTAACCATACCACTGGTGTTTTGAGACTATGACCGCGGGTTCAAACCCCACCAGTGGTGTGGCTTTAAAAAACATTTTGTCTAGAAGGGCCAAGACATCAATATGTAATAATGACCAGCAAACAGCAACATTACTTCCCAAACTGCATCTCTTCAAATAATGTTCTTATTAACTCCAAACCAAAAATTATAATTAACTTTTTCATTAAATTCCATCATAGATATTACCATTCTTATAATTTAACATTATATTATTAAACTCATGTTCACTCCTATTTAACACACTTTATTAGTTCCATCTCTGTATATACCAGGCTGTATATTCCAGGCTGTATATACCAGGCTGTATATACCTGGCTGTATATACCTGGCTGTATATACCTGGATATATATACCAGACTGTATATACCAGGCTGTATATACCAGATTGTATATACCAGGCTGTATATATCAAGCTGTATATTCTAAGGTGTATGTACCAGGCTGTATATACCAGGCTGTATATACCAGGCTGTATATACCAAGCTGTATATTCTAAGCTGTATGTACCAGGCTGTATATACCAGGCTGGTAGTGTACGGCGCAATTGTCTGGCTCGCTACCACTGTAACATAAAAATTAATAATATTTCCTATATTTTCCCTAGATTGACTCTTACTTCTTGTGTAACAGACAGAATTTTGGGAGAGTTTCCCCTGCATTAGTCTAGTTTTAAACAAAAGGAAAACAAGAGGGATATAAGTATTTACGACGACGTTTCGGTCCGACTTGGACCATTGACAAAGTCACACTAACAGAGGTGGAGCAGGACGGCTATATATAGGCAGGAAGAGGTGGAGGTAGTAGTAGTAGTAGTAGTAGTAGTACAAGAATTGTATATAATACCGACAGGATGAAATGACACATGCACAACACCCGGGCATCCCCACCGTAGACGTTTCGCCATCCAGCCAGCCACTGGATGGCGAAACGTCCACAACAAAGACAACCAGACGCTGCACATGTGTCTTAATTTCATCAGTAGTTGTAGTAGAAGAAGAAGAGGTAGTAGTAGTGGTAGTGGTAGAAGTGGGAAATAAGGAAGACGAGCCAGTCAAATACAAAGGAAGGGGAGCACTGCAAGAGAGCTAGCTCTCTTGCAGTGCTCCCCTTCCTTTGTATTTGACTGGCTCGTCTTCCTTATTTCCCACTTCTACCACTACCACTACTACTACCTCTTCTTCTTCTACTACAACTACTGATGAAATTAAGACACATGTGCAGCGTCTGGTTGTCTTTGTTGTGGATGTTTCGCCATCCAGTGGCTGGCTGGATGGCGAAACGTCTACGGTGGGGATGCCCGGGTGTTGTGCATGTGTCATTTCATCCTGTCGGTATTATATACAATTCTTTTACTACTACTACTACTACTACTACTACCTCCACCTCTTCCTGCCTATATATAGCCGTCCTGCTCCACCTCTGTTAGTGTGACTTTGTCAATGGTCCAAGTCGGACCGAAACGTCGTCGTAAGGTTCTCTCTTTTATGTGCGGGTTATTTGTGTATCGTTCCAGTCACGGTATTGTGCCTTTTTGTTATTATTACATTTTATTTGTGAGTCTTTGGGGCCCAGTCCCTGGACCCATTATGTACCTCTGTAATGTGACTACCACCCACAGGATGGGTATGGGGTGCATAATATAGATATTAAACTAACTTCAACAACTTTGGTTAAAAGGAAGGAGCTCTAGCTTATTGAGAAAGAATCTGGCTCAGTAATTACAAGATTTTTAAGGATTATTTTATATTGACAAAGTTGTTTCTGCTTAGCTAAACTTACTGTGTTTATATCCTGACCGAAAGATGCATCAGTAATTTAGTGATGAAGTCGCTGAGAAGAAGTAAACTGAAATTTGTTTAGTGTGATTTATCAGGAATAAAACTTAAAAATATTTTAAACATAAAATAGGAAACCTGAGTCTATTCACTTGAATTTCACATTCCTTCAGCGCTTAATTAGGTGACAAATTTTCATGAACCTATGAATCTTCGCTGTCGATGGTTTCAGAAGTTACAGGGACCATACTAGTATTCTAGGAGAGGATATAACAGTAACAGTTGCACAGGCAATTGTTATAAGAGTTTGTCCCAAATTACCATACACTTGCTAGTTGTGAGTGAAGAAAATAAGATGGTAGAGGTTCTCCTTCGTGGATACTTCATTCTCAAGCCAATTATTTACATGAAAACTTTAAGAATTAGCTATAAATTCGACCTTTGCAACTCCAAAATATTTTTATACATATAATTAATCTACATATACAACTAGTTATTTACTCTTAATTATAAAAAAATATGTACTGATATTTGTCTGCATATCGTAATTAACAAAGTCCCTGAGTAGTTTATCAGTTTATATTGTTTTGTTTCATGAAGGGAATGACTGTAAATAATGATTCTGCATTCAACAATAATGTAGAAAAGAAAAGTAATATGAACCTGCTTCATTGTTAAGCAAAATAACACGTCTAGTACTGCATTATCACTGGAAGTTTTATACTTACTTATATAAGTGCACCAGAACATGAGAAAAATCTTCAGGGTTCAACAGAGTATCAGTATTTATGGTAACTTGAATTCCATTATGAAAGTGTTTGTTCTTGTTCTGTGCTACCATCATGTCCACCCTGAAGTCGCCTGGGTGAAGCCAAGTCGCCTCGTCATTATCACACCTGGGAAACAACAAAATGATTTTTATCAATCATAATATTAAATTAACAATTCTAAGAGAACATTCAAATATTATTACCATTTTTAAAGTATCGCAATCATTACTTGGAAAATTTGAATTTTCATTACTCCTGAGATACTGACAAATGTTAAATCCTCTTTCATCAGTCCTTAGCAATTTGTACTTAAAATATTTTGAAGCAAGATTGCTTAACAGAATTTTTCCTGATAAAGCAAAATGGTCGAGATATGTGGACGATGTTCCATGATTAATGTCCAAGAATGTAGATATAAACCACTTCCTTTTTGAATTAAATAGTCTAACTCCTTCTATAAAGTTCAATGACCAGTTTGAACGATAAAAACACATTAGTTTGTTTGAGATGTTTAAATTATTAGGGGAACCAAAAATTTAAATTCAAAATACAGAAAATCAACAAAAAACTGCTCTTATGTCCACTATTATTCTTCACATAATGACAGAGTTAAATTTCTTTATTCTCACGCCAAATGACTTCGAAAAGGCGATAAATGACATGCCATGCACTCTACCCCAGACCCAGACTCATGGAACTTCATGTTCATCAAGAACTACAAGAAGTTCCTATCACGTGCTTTTATCCTGTGGAGAGGAAGCATGGACACTGGGGTCGTCCCACAGTTATTTAAAACAACAGACATAGCCCCACTCCACAAAGGGGGCAGTAAAGCAACAGCAAAGAACTACAGACCGATAGCGCAAACATCCCATATCATAAAGTCTCTGAAAGGGTTCTAAGAAGCAAGACCACTACCCATTTAGATACTCGTCAGTTACACAATCCAGGGCATGGGTCTAGAGCAGGTCGCTCCTGTCTTTCCCAACTACTGGACCACTACGACAAGGTTCTGGGTGCTCTAGAAGACAAACAGAATGCAGATGTAATATGTTTGTACACAGACTTTGCAAAAACCTTTGACAAATGTGACCTTTGTGTAATAGTGCACAAAATGCGGGATAAAGGAACAACTGGAAAAGTCGGTAAATGGATCTGTAATTTCCTATCAAATAGAACACAAAAAATAGTAGTCAACAGAGTGAAGTTTGAGGTGGCTACTGTGAAAAGATCTGTTCCACAAGGCACATTACTCTTCCCCATGTTGTTCCTCATCCTCATATCAGACTTAGACAGGAATATAAGCCACAGTGCAGTGTCTTAGCAGATGACACCCGGATTTGCACTGTAAGACTTCAGGTGGACATCAACCAAAAATTTAAATGGGCTGCAGAAAACAATATGAAGTTCAATGATGAGAAATTCCAATTACTCCAATATGGAAAACGTGAGGAAATTAAAATTTCATCGATATATAAAACAAATTCCAACCACACAATGGAACGAAACACTAATGTCAAAGACTTGGGTGTGATCATGTCAGAGGATCTCATTTTCATGGACCACAACACTGTATCAATTTCAACTCCTAGAAAAATGACAGGATGGATAATGAGAACCTTCAAAACCAAGGATGCCAAGACCATGATGACACTCTTCAGGTCGCTTGTTCTATTTAGACTGGAGTGTTGCTGTAAACTAAAAGCACTTTTCATAGCTAGTGAAATAACTGAGATAAACCACCTCAATTACTGGGAACGCTTGAACTTCCTAAACCTGTACTCCCTAGAACGGAGGAGGGAGAGATACATGATTATATACATCTGGAAAATCCTCGAGTGACTAATACCAAATTGACACGCGAAAATCACTCCCTACAAAAGCAAAAGACTCCCCAGATGGTGCAGGGGTGCCACTAGCACGATAAGAGACAACACAATAAGTGCCATGAACCCAAGGCCGTTCAACTGCCTCCCATAATACATCAGGGGGATTGCCAATAGACCCCTGGCTGTCTTCAAGCAGGTGCTGGACAGGCACCTAAAGTCAGTACCTGACCAGCTGGGCTGTGGTTCGAACGTCGGATTATGTGCGGCCCAGCAGTAACAGCCTGGTTGATCAGGCTCTGATCCATCATGAGGCCTGGTCACAGACCGGGCCGCGGGGGTGTTGACCCCCAGAACTCTCTCCAGGTACACTACAGGTATATGTTTCTGAGAATTCTGTGCATTTGCAGCCCAGATTTCATTGTTGAAGAAAGTTTAAAGATTTATGAAATTGTAAATGATCCAGAATACCCGAAAAAAAAAATAGCTGACAAATCTTTTAAAATTACCAGAAAAGCATTTCACAATTAAAAAAAAAAAGACAAAGAAAAATATAAAAAAAGGAATAGGTCGGTTCTACCCTCACAAGAGAACCTTCTTGATATACTTTCTCTACTTAAGAATTTTAAAATAAAAGTTGTATTTAAAAATCTTGATACAATAAAATAAAGTTTGACTCAAAATTCTTCCAAGAATGCTGACGGCTGTATTTATAAGATTCCCTGTAAAATTTACCATATAATTTATTATGTTCAATCTGGGAAAAACCTTGAAGTAAGATTACGAGAACATAAGTAGAAATAGCATTAGAACTATACTTGAATCTGTTTATTCTTGTAAGAGATATTAAACCTGCAATTTATTTCTCAGAGGCTGAGAAAATTGTATAAATCAGGTCCATGGCTGGAAGAATATAACTGTATTAAGTTCCATCAAAAAATAGCACTAATTTCAATATGAATATTAGTTCAGGGTTATATAAATTAGATTCGTTCATAATAAATCGAATTTGTAAGTAATTTAACTATGCATGACATGTCCTTCATAAAAAAAACTAAACTTGACAAATGACCACACCAAATTTTCACTACACTCCCACGCTACGTGAGTTGGGACAGAAATTTTCACTACATTCCCACGCTATGTGAGTTGGGACAGAAATTTTCACTACATTCCCACGCTACGTGAGTTGGGACAGAAATTTTCACTACATTCCCACGCTACGTGAGTTGGGACAGAAATTTTCACTACATTCCCACGCTACGTGAGTTGGGACAGAAATTTTCACTACACTTCCGTGATACGTGGGTTGAGTCAGAAAGTTTTACTACACTCCCATGGTACGTGAATTGGGTCAGAAATTTGCTGGAACTGACTTAATCTCTAATTTAATTACAAGAATTTCATTAGCAATCTTCCACATCTCTGGCACAAGACCAGTTTGGATAGATGCATTAAACAAGGTCGTTAGTGGCAGGTTCCCAGGTGCATTATTTAAGTAATCTTGAAAACAGTTCGTCGGGAGTCAAAGGACTTATTATGTTTTAGTTTATCTACTTGTTTGATAACCATGTCCCTCGTGACAGTTTTCTTCAGCACTTGAATAATTAATTGCTGGGGTATTATTTTTGTCTTCTTGTGTAAAGACTAACAAGAAATAATTATTAAAAAGAGAACACATTTCCTTCTCACTATCAGTAAGCTGCCCACCTCCAGTTTTCAGTGGTCTTATTTTACTCCTACACACTTCAAAGAACCCTTTTGGGTTTGTCCTCGATTTTCTAGCTACTTTAATTCTAGTCACGTTTACCCTTACTAATTCCCTTCTTTACCTGACATTTAATATGGACATATTGGTCAATAATGTTATCCTCTCCTCTTTTGATGCATCTATAAATTACTTTCTCACTCTAAATACATGCTTCAATCTTCTCTTCATCCATTTAGGATCATTTTATTTTTCTCATTCCTTCCATGTTAATTAATATCCTTGGGGCATATTGCACAGTTGCGGAATTCAAGTTCTGCTCTTTCTCTCTCTTTCTCTCTCTCTCTCTCTCTCTCTCTCTCTCCTGGGCAGAAATATTATCAGGCAACACAGATGTAGTAAACACAAGAGTAAAGACTATTTTCATGAATGAATTAGCGCAGCTTGGACGACGATGGTGATTGGTTGACAAAATTAATTCCGATACTTTTTGTGAATTTATATAAAAGATTTATGAAAGCAGATGCAAAAAAATCCTTTGGAAATTGTATGATGACCGAATATATTGTATGGGAAGTGTTGTGAATAATAACAGGTCCGTCATTATACATCAATCATATATACTCAGGTGAAGCATAACTTTGATAGACGAGTTGAGTGACTGAGTCTTAGTCTACACACACACTATCGACAAGTGCCCTTGACAACCAGTAACGAACATAACAGGCCAAGTAATGACATTATCAGTACCCTGAGGTCAGTGGTCACGTGTGGTCATACCTTTCCTGAGTTGTCTGGGTATTAGCATAGGGTGTTACCCAGTACCATGGCTTGTTGTAGTATTTTAGAATCTCAGGTTAAAGGGTTGAAGAAGGAGGTTCTACTTCTTCAGGAGGAAAACAGGAGGTTGAAGCTTCGCCTAGATGGGTTTGGGAGCGAGTGTAAGATAGTTGCTGCTGGTAAAGAGGAAATGGTTACCACCAGTGAGAGTGGCAGCCACTTTAAGTGATAAGTGGTTCACAGTTCAGAAAGAAGAAAGATAAAGAGGGTTAATAAAGAAGATGTGAAAGTAGGAAATCGATTCTCTGTTCTCCAACACGAATGTACTTCAGTGGTTAGTGAGGTTAAAGGAACCTCAGACTCCCCTGCTAATCAAGGTAAGAATATTCTGATTGTGGGAGACTCTCAGGTAACATATATAGACAGTGCTTTTTGTAACAGAGATAGAAAAGTCAGACAGAGGGTGTGCCTCCCAGGAGCTGGTGTTGTTGATATAGTCAGCAGGTTTACCTGGAGTTTACCTGGAGAGGGTTTTGGGGTCAGTTTGGATAATATAAGGTCAGGTAATGGGAACAAGCCCATTATCTCTTTTTATGCTGGTGAAAATGGCATTGGGAAGGGCAGGAGACAGGAGCTACTGGATAAGTACAGGTCAGCCATAGAAGTAGTCGGGTCTAAGGAAGGAATCCCAGTAATATGTTGCATCTTGCCTAGAAGGGGAGTGGGCAATGGTATAAATTACTGGGTAGACAGGTACTGCAAGGAACTTGCAGTCCCATTCATTGATAACTGGGACAAATTCTATGGCAAGCATGATATGTATACAAGAGATGGAGTTCATCTCTCTGGGGCTAGAGTGGTTGCATTAACCAATTCGATTGGGGGGGGGGGTAATTGATGACTTGTCTAGGACTTAAACTGATAGATTATAGAGGTATGGGTGTTTGTGGAAAACAATCAAACTGCAGTATTACTGTTGGAAACAGCAGATATTACCAGGATACCTCAGGGATATGTTTAAAAGACAATATTTAAATAAAGTTCCTAATAAAGGCGAAGCAACTGATTAACAAACAAAGATAGTAGAGGACAACGAGTGACTAGCTCCCTTAAGGTTTGCTATACAAATAGTAGGAGTCTAAGAAATAAGATAGATGAGCTAAGATTAAGTGTAGGTAACATAGATATTATTGCTATAACTGAGACCTGGTTCAACTTGAAGGATAGAGAAATGCCTTCTGAATGCAACATAAAGGGTTATAAACTATTCCACACTGATAGGGTCAACAGGAATGGTGGTGGAGTGGCGATGTATGTCATAGATAATTTAAATTGTTGTGTTAGACATGATATAAGATTAGAAACATTGGACACGGAATCTCTTTGGCTACAGTTTCTCGAGGGGCATGAAAAATTAATTTTGGGTGTGATATATAGGCCTCAAAACGTTGATAGGGAGTGCAGTAAGCTGCTATGGGATGAAATTCAAAAGACATCTAGATATGAAAATGTGTTAATAGGAGATTTTAACCTTAGACAAACTGATTGGAACAATGTCAGGAAATCTTGAGTCTAGTGGCTTTCTTGATACGATTCAGGAAACAATCTGCTGGAATTGGTTCTTTCCAAAAAAGATTCACTAATTAATAATCTTGAGGTTAATGATGAGCTTGGGGAAAGTGATCACAAATCACTTAGTTTCAATATATTATGGAATTACCCAATAAACTGCAGTCAAGTCTCTGTCCCAGACTTATGCTTGGCCGATTTCAGGGGACTGAAAAATTACCTGGGTGGGCTAATAAATTGGCATGATCTGACTATGAATCAGGTAGCTGGTGTTGGTTGCCAGTATCACATTTTTCGGAGCACAGTTCAAGCTGTTCAGTCAACTTTTGTTCCGAGTAGGGAAATTAGATCTAACAAAAATGGTCCCAAAAGAGAGGCATTTTTAGGCGTATCAAAAGAGGGGATGGGCAGTTAAGAAATCAATATATTCAATTAAAGAGAGAAATTAAAAAAAAAAGAATAAAAAAAGCAAAAAGGGATTATGAGGCTAAGGTCATACACAAGAAAGATTAGAGACAAGATAGGTTCACTTAAGAGTAGCTCAGGTCAGATCACTGACAGTAGCAGTATAATATGTTTATTATGCACCCCATACCCATCCTGTGGGCGGTAGTCAAAAGATTACAGAGGTACATAATTGGTCCAGGGACTGGACAGTGATAGGGATATGTGTGAAATTTTAAATTCTTACTTCCTCCCAGGTTTTACTCAGGAAGATACTAGCGAAATTCCAGAAATAATAAATTACATAGAACAAGACGATAATAAACTATGCACGAGAAATTAAAAGCTAACAAATCCCCAGGCCCTGGTGAACTGTTTGCAAGGGTGTTAAAGGAATGTAAAGAGGAACTTAGCATACCTTTGGCTAATATTTTCAACATATTACTACAAACTGGCATAGTGCCTGATAAGTGGAAAATGGCAAATGTAATACCTATTTACAAGGCAGGAGACAGGTCCTTAGCTTCGAACTATAGACCAATAAGCCTTGGTTTAGAAAGACACGTAAGCAGACACTATGACATATTTATTAGAAAACGTTTCGGTAATGGGACCTTGATCACTTCTAACATACAGAGGTAGAAAGACATATATATAGGCAGAGAGTGAGGTGCGAGTGACGCACGGTGACCTGAAGAATGTCATGTTGAGATGAGGACGGGCAGATGATGAAATCATGTGACTCCTGTGTTGTTGGGTTGGTGGTGCTTAAGACCTCCTCAATCTAATCCCAGACATTGCTAACTTTACCTCAACCCCTGGTCCTACTCGTATCTCTGACCAAGACTCTACTCCAGAACCAACACCACCGTCTACTGCCACCTTTCACCACCCACCACCAGCCCAACAAACCACAACCGACCAACACTCCCTGCTTCCTCTCAACACAGTCACAGAAGACGAAATAGTACCAGAACATTATGAACAACCCTCGGACAACGACGAAGTAGTAGTCGAAGAAGTAACCGAAGAAGAAACCACAGGCAACAGTTACCTAAGCCAAACCTTTAATGGGCCTCTAACCTTCTACACCACCCCCAACCTCCCAACCGAAATGAGCGCAGCTGATATGCTTCACTTAATGAAAGAAAGAGTTGTTAAGTACACCTGCACCAAACCTCACCAAATTCCTTTTGAAAACGCACTATCTTACCTCTTGACGAATCTGAACTGCTCCAACCTCAGAATGCAACTATTCCACATGTCCAAGAGAGACTTCAAAAGACTCAAGAGTGGCTCCATCACCAGCGAAGTGTAGCCAAACACAACACACAACGTGAGCCTCCCGACACCTGACGTCCAAATCAGCTCTTCACCTCAGCCTGAAGCATATCAGCCAGCGAGCACTGTCTGCAGTCTGCTCTGTCCTCTATGTCCTCAACATGCCCTCTCTACACTGCCTCGCAGTGCCACGAAGCTGGGATTAGCCCTGGCTCTTTCATCTACAAATCAAGACCTTCCTCTCACCGACTATTCTTCGTCTGTCCACACTTCCCCACTCACCCACCGGAGTCCTAACAGAAGAGCCTGCTATGTGTGTTCTCAATGTCTGCCCCATGATCGACTTAGTTGCTGGGTCAAGCCCTGGCTCTATTTCTAAAACTAAGAACACTCCTCTCCAGCACTATTCTTCGACTGTCCCGTCTTCCCCGCTCATCCCATTTGGGATCTTACCTGAACTTTCGTTCGTTCGTTCCTCTGTATGTTAGAAGTGATCTAGGTCCCAGGATCGAAACGTTTTCTAATAAATATGTCATAGTGTTTCCTTACGAGTCTTTCTAAACCAACTTGTCGGTATTTATTACCAAGGTATTTATACCACCGATAAGCCTTACCTCCATAGTGGGAAAATTTATGGAATAATTAATTGCCGAGGCAATTCGTAGCCATCTTGATAGGCATAAACTGAAATGAATCTCAACACGGTTTTACTAAGGGGCGTTCCTGTCTTACGAATTTACTAACTTTTTTCACTAAGATGTTTCAGAAGGTAGATCATGGTAATGAATATGATATTGTGTATATGGACTTCAGTAAGGCTTTCGATAGAGTTCCACATCAGAGATTTTTGGGGAAACTTAAGGCACACGGAATAGGAGAAATTTTTCTGGGCAGAGGCGTGGTTGACAAATAGGCAGCAGAGAGTTTGCATAAATGGGGAGAAATCAGAATAGGGGCACGTCATGAGTGGTATTCCAGAGGGGTCAGTGCTGGGTCCCTTTTTGTTCAGCAACATAAGCAAATTTGACGATGACACCAAAATAGGCCGCCCAATTCATTCTATTGAGAACATTAGTGCTTTCCAGGATGATTTGAATAGACTGGTGCAATGGTCGGAGAAGTAGCAGATGCAGTTTAGCATAGACAAATGCAAAGTTCTAAACGTTGGAAAGGAAAATAACCATGCCACATATAAACTAAATAATGTAGATCTTAATATTATGGATTGCGAAAAGGATTTAGGATTTCTGGTTAGCAGTAGCCCAAAACCAAGACAACAGTGCATTAGTGTTCGCAATAAAGCTAACAGAATCCTTGGCCTCATATCAAGAAGTATAAATAATAGAAGTCCTCAGGTTGTTCTTCAACTCTATATATCATTTGTTAGGCCTCATTTAAAGTATGCTGCACAGTTCTGGTCACTGGAAAACATACAGAGGAGGATGACAAAGCTGATCCCATGTATCAGAAATCTTCCCTATGAGGATAGACTGAGGTCACTGAATCTGCACTCTCTAGAAAGGCATAGAATTATGGGCGATATGACTGAGGTGTATAAATGGAAAACAGGAATAAATAAAGGTGATATAAATAGCGTGCTGCAAATATCCAGCCGAGACAGGACTCGTAGCAATGGTTTCAAGTTTGAAATGTTCAGATTCGGGAAGGACATAGGAAAGCACTGGTTTGGTGGATGAGTGGAACAAACCCATGAGTACCGTCATAGAAGCTAAGACCTTGTGTAGCTTTAAAAATAGGTTGGATAAATACATGAATGGGTGTGGGTAGGTGTGAGTTGGACCTGACTAGCTTGTGCTACCAGGTCTGGTGCCGTGCTCCTTCCTTAAGTGGAAGTGACCTGACTAGGTGGTCATTGTTCTAAGCCAGTGGTGGCATGGACCTGCTTCGCATGGGTCAGTAGGTCTGTTGTAGTGTTCCTTCTTTCTTATATTCTTATGTTCTTATTATCATCTCAGAGAAATTAAGTTATTCAGTCTCACAAACACTTCCTCATGCACTCTCAAATTCTCTCTCACATACACTCGCACTCTCATACTAACACTTTCTCAAACTAACACACACTCGTAAATTTTTACACTCTCACTCTCATACACACACTCACACTCACAAGAGGGAGGTGAGAACCACAATTTTATAAGACAACTTGAAAGTCATATTACTAAAAGAAGATGGAGGCAAAGGCCTAGTGTGTTGTACGTGGTGTTGCCACATGTCATCATAAGAGGGAGGCAGAGGCCTAGTGTGTTGTACGTGGTGTTGCCACATGTCATCATAAGAGGGAGGCAGAGGCCTAGTGTGTTGTACGTGGTGTTGCCACATGTCATCATAAGAGGGAGGCAGAGGCCTAGTGTGGTGTTGCCACATGTCATCATAAGAGGGAGGCAGAGGCCTAGTGTGTTGTATGTGGTGTTGCCACATGTCATCATAAGAGGGAGGCAGAGGCCTAGTGTGGTGTTGCCACATGTCATCATAAGAGGGAGGCAGAGGCCTAGTGTGTTGTATGTGGTGTTGCCACATGTCATCATAAGAGGGAGGCAGAGGCCTAGTGTGTTGTACGTGGTGTTGCCACATGTCATCATAAGAGGGAGGCAGAGGCCTAGTGTTGTATGTGGTGTTGCCACATGTCATCATAAGAGAGAGGCAGAGGCCTAGTGTGTTGTAGGTAGTGTTGCCACATGTCATCATAAGAGAGAGGCAGAGGCCTAGTGTGTTGTTCATGGTGTTGCCACATGTCATCATAAGATGGAGGCAGAGACCTAGTGTGTTGTAGGTAGTGTTGCCACATGTCATCATAAGAGGGAGGCAGAGGCCTAGTGTGTTGTACGTGGTGTTGCCACATGTCATCATAAGAGGGAGGCAGAGGCCTAGTGTGTTGGATGTGGTGTTGCCACATGTCATCATAAGAGGGAGGCAGAGGCCTAGTGTGTTGTAGGTGGTGTTGCCACATGTCAGAGGTGACCTGTACTTAGCTCAGAGGTGACCTGTACTTAGCAGAGGTGACCTGTACTTAGCTCAGAGGTGACCTGTACTTAGCTCAGTGAGGACGTGTTGAGCGTGCTCTCCACGGACTGAACCAAGATGCCCTCCATCGAGCAACTTTACCAACAGCTTAAGGAAGAATTGAGGATAGCGAAGATAGAGATTCGGCGACTGACCGAGGAAAACAAGAAGATTCGCAGTAGTCCTCCTATTTTGAGTCCTTAGGTCAAGAAAGGAAACTGGTCAGTGGCTGGACAGCAGGGAACGAAGTTGACGATCAAGAAGACGAATGGAAAGGTAGAAACGTTGAAGAAGAAAGAGACTGCTGTGGAAACTGTTGTGGAAACATCTAATACATTCTCAGTGCTACCCGACAAATGTGAGTCGACTACTGGGAACGTCACGACGAATGACACCAAGGAAGGTAAGAATATTGTTGTTGATGGGGATAAACAAGTTAGGTATATGGATAGGGCGTTCTGCTTGAAGGACAGGAGTAGGAGACAGAGGGTTTGCTTTCCTGGGGCTGGAATGGAGGATATTGTTAGCCATCTGGATGACATCAGGAGAGGTAATGGGAGCAATCCTATTATCTGTCTCAGTGCTGGAGGCAACGATGTTGGCAGACGTAGGAGTGAAGACCTGATTAGCAGGTATAGGTCAGCAATAGAAATAATTAGGAAGAAGGGTGGGAACCCTGTCATATGTGGTATTTTGCCATGCAGAGGAGTTGGAAATGAATGGTTGTCCAGGGCAATTGGTGTCAATTGCTGGCTGGACAAATACTGTAAGGAAAATGTGGTAACATTCATTGACAACTGGGACTTCTATGGCAGAAATGACATGTATGCCAGGGATGGGGTTCACTTATCTAGGTCTGGGGTGGGAGTACTGACAACTGCAGTGGAGAGAGCTGTTAGGTCTTTAAACTAGGAATAGTTAGTGGTATGGGTTTTGGCAGGAAAACAGTGAAGTCCCAGTGTAGTAATATTATGAGTTCTTGGGGAACTAGTAATAATCAGAACGAGGTAGATATTGAAAAGCCAGTGACACTAGGTGATAAGGACAGTAATAGGTTAAGTAGAAAAACAGAAATGAGCAGGAAGGGTAAAGAGAAAGGAGAGTCTTTCAACGTTTATTATTCTAATTGCCCTAGTGCTAGGAATAAGATGGACGAGTTGAGACTAGTTGCTAGTGCAGGTAACAATGATGTACTTGCCTTAACTGAGACGTGGTTTAATTCAAAAAGTCGGGACATACCTGCAGAATGACACATTCAGGGTTTTAAATTGTTCCAAGTAGATAGAAGTGTCGGGGAGGGGGGTGGAGTGGCATTGTATGTCCGAGATCGCTTGAACTGTTGCATAAAAACGGGTATTAAGTCTGAAGTAACACATACAGAGTCTGTTTGGATAGAATTTTCAGAGGGGCATGAAAAATTAATTTTAGGTGTGATATACCGTCCCCCAAACCTAGATAGGGACCAGGGGAGACTACTATGGGAGGAAATTGTTAGGGCCACAAGGCACGATAATGTAGTAATTCTAGGAGACTTTAACTTTAGTCATATTGATTGGAATTTCTTGACTGGGAATTTAGAATCACACGACTTCTTAGAAGTAGTTCAGGATTGTTTTTTGAAGCAGTTTGTGACAGAACCTACAAGGGGTAATAACATGCTTGACTTAGTTCTGGCAACCAATGAATCCCTTGTTAATAATTTAGAAGTTTCAGAGGAACTGGGTGCTAGCGACCACAAATCAATTACATTTAGCATTGAATGGAAGTATGATAGTAGGGATAACTCAGTAACAGTCCCAGATTTTCGCTTAGCAGATTACGATGGGCTTAGAGAACACTTATCATCTGTTGACTGGGGTAACGAAGAGAGCTATCAATATGACAGTTTTCTGAACACAATACATGCTGCTCAAAGAACGTTTATCCTGTTTAAAGAAATTAGATCAAATAGAAATGACCCAAAATGGATGAATAATAGGCTGAAATATCTACTAGGGCGTAAGAAGGGAATTTATAGGCGTATCAAAAGAGGTGAGGGTCATCTTTTGAATCAGTATATTGACATTAAGAGGGACGTTAAAAAGGGGATATGAAAAGCTAAAAGGGACTATGAAATTAAAGTTGCTAAGGATTCAAAAACTGACCGAAAAAGTTTTTTCCAGGTCAATAGAACAAAAGTTAGAGATAAGATAGGTCCCCTTAAAAACAAGTATGGGCATCTTACTGACAAGGAGAATGAAATGTGCTCGATTTTAAATAATTATTTTCTCTCGGTTTTTACACAGGAAGACACTATCAATATCCCAGTAATTAATTTTTATAGTGGGCCTGAAGAAGATAAATTATTTAAAATCACAGTCACTAGTGAAATGATTATGAAACAATAGACCGACTGAAGCAAAATAAGTCGCCGGTTCTTGATGAGGTTTTTTCAAGGGTTCTTAAGGAATGCAAAATGGAACTCTGTGAACCATTAACTACTATTTTTAATTTATCTCTTCAAACAGGTGTAGTGTCTGATATGTGGAAGATGGTTAATGTAATTCATATTTTTAAAGCAGGGGACAAGTCGTTACCGTCAAATTACCGCCCAATAAGCCTGACCTCAATTGTAGGCAAATTACTAGTCAATTATAGCTGAGATTATAAGAAGCCATCTCGATACGCATAGCTTGATTAATGATACTCAGCATGGATTCACGAGAGGCCGTTCTTGTCTTACTAATTTATTAACTTTCTTCAGTAAAGCTTTTGAGGCTGTTGATTACGATAAAGAATTTGATATTATTTACTTAGATTTTAGTGAGGCTTTTGATAGAGTTCTGCACCAATGACTGTTAAAGAAAGTTGCAGCTCATGGCTGCAAAAGTGCTCTCGTGGATCGAGTCATGGCTCACAGACAGGAAGCAAAGATGGTCCATGAATGGGGTTAAATCCGATTGGGGATCTGTAACAAGTGGCGTACCCCAGGGATCAGTCTTAGGCCCGTTGTTGTTTATAATATATATCAATGACCTTGATGAGAGTATTACTAGTAATATGAGCAAATTCGCCGATGACACAAAGATAGGTAGGATAATTGATTCAAATGTAGATGTTAGGGAACTTCCGGAGGATTTAGACAAACTCTATTCTTGGTCAGAAAAGTGGTAGATGCAGTTCAATGTAGATAAATGCAAGGTTCTGAAGCTCGGGAGTGTCCATATCCCTAGCACTTATAAGTTAAATAATGTAAAGTAAAAGGACACAAGTGCAACTAATGTGACATTTTATTGTGGCAATGTACGTTTCGCTCTCCAGGAGCTTTATCAAGCCATTACAAACAATACATGAACACAGGGGGTATATAAAGGCTCAAAGTGAGGTGCAATACTAGCGAGGTACCATTTCGATGTTCAGTAGTGGTAGTAGTAGTAGTAGCAGTGACAAAAGTTGTAGTAGTAATACAATATGGTAGAGCAATTAATTCGTACATGAGTAAAAGGATATAAAAGCTATTACTTGGGTAACAAAAATAGGTTGGACAAATATAGACTGTAATGTGCTTCGTGTAGTATAACTTTCCCTTCTGTCTCTTTCCCTCTCTCTCTCTCTCTCTCTCTCTCTCTCTCTCTCTCTCTCTCTCTTTTTTTTTTTTTTTTTTTTTTTACACAGGGTTTGACAAGGTTAAGGATCCCTAGCTTTATTGACAGCTATTTACAGGTTAAGGATTCCTAACTTTATTGGCAAGCTAAGAGCTGTTACCTACATCAGCTCATTTGAAAGCATTTTTATTGTTATGAGACATACAAGTAGGGAACAGGATGAAGTTGGAGCCATCTCTCTCTCTCTCTCTCTCTCTCTCTCTCTCTCTCTCTCTCTCTCTCTCTCTCTCTCTCTCTCTCTCTCTCTCTTCCCTTTTTCCCTTCTCACTCTCCGCCTCTATCTCTCCTTGTACCTTTCCCTTCTCTCTCTTTCTCTCTCTCTCACACTCTTTTCTCTTTCTAAAAAAAAATGGTGGGGAGTGGAAGGAACCAGGGATCAGATGAGAATGGTTCTGGTAAGGAGGAGTGGATGGAGGAGCAGTGGAAATGGATGGAACAAGAGTGGGAGAGAAAATTAGAAGTGCTTTCTGAAAACATGGAGACAGAGCTTTCTTTGAAATTGGAAAAGAGGTTGGAGAAGGAGAAGAATAATTTGGAGGCACAAGTCAAAACTGCAGTAGCCAAGATAAGGGTCCTAGAAGATGACGTAAACAGGCTGAAGTGAGTTACAGGGGCATTGACTAGAGAAGACACAGCATATTAAGCTGAGAGGCCAAACAGGAAGGAAAGGGATATGAATTATGTTAAGGTCATATCAGCCTGCCAAAAAGGGCCAAGGAGTGAAAGGGGAGAGCAGCTGGGTGCAGATGGAGAGGGTGATAGGTCAAATGCAGAGGCACAACCATGCTACCAAGGGCTACTGGAAAAAGAAATGGAGAAAATGACCATGTACAGACAGACACCAGAGTCACAGAGGGAAAGGAAATGGGAGGAGGAAAGGGCAGAGTCAGTGTTTATCCATGGGCTTCAGGAGAGAGAGGAAAGGACACACACTGAAAGACGGCAGGCAGAAAGAAAGGAGACTGAGAACATCATCACAGAAATAGGTGAAGAAGACATGGACGAGATTGTAAATTTTCAGAGAATAGGGAGGTACTTGAAGGGGAGAAAACAACCAATCAAGCTGATTTTCAGGATAGAAACAGTGCAGAACAGGATCCCCCAAGAGAAACCACAGCTGAAGTACTCGGCAGAGTACAAAAGGGCGTTCCTAGACAGAGACAGAACACAAACAGAATGACAGCAGCTGAGAGGACAAAAAAGCGAAAGGAGCTATGAAGGGAGACAAGGATGGAATCAGCAGAGGTCAATCAGAGCAGGACAGAGTAACAAGGGGAAGCACACACAGAACCATCCCAACAACCCAACAACCTATCACACCATCCCAGCACAAACTACAATCAATACTCACAGCTTCCACCCAACGCCCAGCAATAGAATCCCACAGTATGCTACCAGGTCTCCCACCCTAACAGGCTCCCCAAACCACAGTGTTGGAGAGGAAACTGAAGGTATGGAACACAAACGCTGATGGAATAACAATTAAGTGGGAGGAGTGGCACGAAAGAGTCAAAGAGACATCACAGGACATCATAGCTCTCACAGAAACCAAGCTTACAGGTATGATAACAAATGGCATCTTTCCAATGGGATACCAGATCCTGAGGACAGACAGAGGGAACAGAGGGGGTGGAGGAGTGGCACTGCTGATCAAAAGCCAATGGAATTTTGATGAGCTGGAGAGAGGAGACAACAGAGAAGCAAGCGATTACATAGCAGGAACGCTTCACCCTGGAGGTCCCAAAGTGGTAATTGCAGTGATGTATAACCCACCACAGAACAGCAGGAGGCCAAGGTAAGTGTATGATGAGAGCAGTAGAGCGATGTTTGACACACTGGCTGCAGTGGCCAGAAGAGCTCATGCATGCAAGGCAAAGCTCCTGATCATGAGTGACTTTAACCACAAGGAAATTGGTTCGGAGAACTTGGAGCCACATGGGAGCCAAGATACATGGAGGGCTAAGATGAGGTGGTACTGGAAAACTTCATGTACCAACACGTAAGGGACACTACAAGAGAAAGAGGAGAGGATGAACCAGGAAGACTGTACCTAGTATTCACCTTGAGTAGTGCAAATATTGAGGACATCACATATGAAATACCCCTTTGGGCCAGCGATCATCCAGTTTTAAGCTTTGAATACACAGTAGAGCTACAAGTGGAGGGGGAAGCAGGAAGGCCAGGGCGAATGAAGCCAAACTACAAGAAAGGGGACTACACGCTAATGAGGAACTTCTTGAATGGGGTTCAGTGGGACAGAGTACTGGCAGGGGAGCCAATTAATGAGATGATGGAATATGTAACAACAATGTGCAAGGAGGCTGAGGAGAGGTTTGTACCCAAGGTTAACAGGAATAATGAAAAAGCCAGGATGAGCCAATGGTTCACCCAAAGGTGCAGGGAGGCAAAAATTAAGTGTGCTAGGGAATGAAAGAAGTATAGAAGGCAAAGGACCCAGGAGAATAAGGAGAGAAGTCGTAGAGCCAGGAATGAATATGCACTGATAAGAGGGGAGGCCCAACGACAATATGGAAACGACATAGCAGCGTAAGACAAATCTTACCCAAAGCTGTTATACAGCCACATCAGGAGGAAAACAGCAGTCCAGGACCAGGTAATCAGGTTAAGGAAGGAAGGAGGAGAGACAACAAGAAATGACTGTGAAGAATGTGAAGAACTCAACAAGAGATTCAAAGAAGTGTTCACAGAGGAGACAGAAGAAGCTCCAGAAA
>NC_091329.1:30805863-30831465 GCF_038502225.1 Cherax quadricarinatus | reverse complement strand
CCTAACTGTTGCATATGTGTCTTACCTAACAATCTGTCGGTATTTTATACCATTTTAATGTTCATTCTGTCAGACACTGCAACACAAGGGTATCTTGGTACAGACCATCAACTTTGACAACCTCTACTAGTGAGAACGGCTGGGTTTGAGAGGGACCTGCCCTCCCAAAGCAACCTACGTCTCACCTCCTGGCACTATATAAGGCCCCATTCTGTCACTTCAACTTCATATTGTTTCAGACAACGGAACAATGCTCTTCTCCAGACTGAGGGACTGACCACCTCAAAACTTTAAGGGTGATGGACTGATTACATCGTCTTCAAGTATCTTCTGCTTCTATCAACTTTTCTGTACTCGACTGAAGAAGCCTACTGTGTAGGCGAAACGTTTCGAAATAAAGATACCTAACTGTTGCATATGTGTCTTACCTAACAATCTGTCGGTATTTTATACCATTTTAATGTTCATTCTGTCAGACACTGCAACACAAGGGTATCTTGGTACAGACCATCAACTTTGACAACCTCTACTAGTGAGAACGGCTGGGTTTGAGAGGGACCTGCCCTCCCAAAGCAACCTACGTCTCACCTCCTGGCACTATATAAGGCCCCATTCTGTCACTTCAACTTCATATTGTTTCAGACAACGGAACAATGCTCTTCTCCAGACTGAGGGACTGACCACCTCAAAACTTTAAGGGTGATGGACTGATTACATCGTCTTCAAGTATCTTCTGCTTCTATCAACTTTTCTGTACTCGACTGAAGAAGCCTACTGTGTAGGCGAAACGTTTCGAAATAAAGATACCTAACTGTTGCATATGTGTCTTACCTAACAATCTGTCGGTATTTTATACCATTTTAATGTTCATTCTGTCAGACACTGCAACACAAGGGTATCTTGGTACAGACCATCAACTTTGACAACCTCTACTAGTGAGAACGGCTGGGTTTGAGAGGGACCTGCCCTCCCAAAGCAACCTACGTCTCACCTCCTGGCACTATATAAGGCCCCATTCTGTCACTTCAACTTCATATTGTTTCAGACAACGGAACAATGCTCTTCTCCAGACTGAGGGACTGACCACCTCAAAACTTTAAGGGTGATGGACTGATTACATCGTCTTCAAGTATCTTCTGCTTCTATCAACTTTTCTGTACTCGACTGAAGAAGCCTACTGTGTAGGCGAAACGTTTCGAAATAAAGATACCTAACTGTTGCATATGTGTCTTACCTAACAATCTGTCGGTATTTTATACCATTTTAATGTTCATTCTGTCAGACACTGCAACACAAGGGTATCTTGGTACAGACCATCAACTTTGACAACCTCTACTAGTGAGAACGGCTGGGTTTGAGAGGGACCTGCCCTCCCAAAGCAACCTACGTCTCACCTCCTGGCACTATATAAGGCCCCATTCTGTCACTTCAACTTCATATTGTTTCAGACAACGGAACAATGCTCTTCTCCAGACTGAGGGACTGACCACCTCAAAACTTTAAGGGTGATGGACTGATTACATCGTCTTCAAGTATCTTCTGCTTCTATCAACTTTTCTGTACTCGACTGAAGAAGCCTACTGTGTAGGCGAAACGTTTCGAAATAAAGATACCTAACTGTTGCATATGTGTCTTACCTAACAATCTGTCGGTATTTTATACCATTTTAATGTTCATTCTGTCAGACACTGCAACACAAGGGTATCTTGGTACAGACCATCAACTTTGACAACCTCTACTAGTGAGAACGGCTGGGTTTGAGAGGGACCTGCCCTCCCAAAGCAACCTACGTCTCACCTCCTGGCACTATATAAGGCCCCATTCTGTCACTTCAACTTCATATTGTTTCAGACAACGGAACAATGCTCTTCTCCAGACTGAGGGACTGACCACCTCAAAACTTTAAGGGTGATGGACTGATTACATCGTCTTCAAGTATCTTCTGCTTCTATCAACTTTTCTGTACTCGACTGAAGAAGCCTACTGTGTAGGCGAAACGTTTCGAAATAAAGATACCTAACTGTTGCATATGTGTCTTACCTAACAATCTGTCGGTATTTTATACCATTTTAATGTTCATTCTGTCAGACACTGCAACACAAGGGTATCTTGGTACAGACCATCAACTTTGACAACCTCTACTAGTGAGAACGGCTGGGTTTGAGAGGGACCTGCCCTCCCAAAGCAACCTACGTCTCACCTCCTGGCACTATATAAGGCCCCATTCTGTCACTTCAACTTCATATTGTTTCAGACAACGGAACAATGCTCTTCTCCAGACTGAGGGACTGACCACCTCAAAACTTTAAGGGTGATGGACTGATTACATCGTCTTCAAGTATCTTCTGCTTCTATCAACTTTTCTGTACTCGACTGAAGAAGCCTACTGTGTAGGCGAAACGTTTCGAAATAAAGATACCTAACTGTTGCATATGTGTCTTACCTAACAATCTGTCGGTATTTTATACCATTTTAATGTTCATTCTGTCAGACACTGCAACACAAGGGTATCTTGGTACAGACCATCAACTTTGACAACCTCTACTAGTGAGAACGGCTGGGTTTGAGAGGGACCTGCCCTCCCAAAGCAACCTACGTCTCACCTCCTGGCACTATATAAGGCCCCATTCTGTCACTTCAACTTCATATTGTTTCAGACAACGGAACAATGCTCTTCTCCAGACTGAGGGACTGACCACCTCAAAACTTTAAGGGTGATGGACTGATTACATCGTCTTCAAGTATCTTCTGCTTCTATCAACTTTTCTGTACTCGACTGAAGAAGCCTACTGTGTAGGCGAAACGTTTCGAAATAAAGATACCTAACTGTTGCATATGTGTCTTACCTAACAATCTGTCGGTATTTTATACCATTTTAATGTTCATTCTGTCAGACACTGCAACACAAGGGTATCTTGGTACAGACCATCAACTTTGACAACCTCTACTAGTGAGAACGGCTGGGTTTGAGAGGGACCTGCCCTCCCAAAGCAACCTACGTCTCACCTCCTGGCACTATATAAGGCCCCATTCTGTCACTTCAACTTCATATTGTTTCAGACAACGGAACAATGCTCTTCTCCAGACTGAGGGACTGACCACCTCAAAACTTTAAGGGTGATGGACTGATTACATCGTCTTCAAGTATCTTCTGCTTCTATCAACTTTTCTGTACTCGACTGAAGAAGCCTACTGTGTAGGCGAAACGTTTCGAAATAAAGATACCTAACTGTTGCATATGTGTCTTACCTAACAATCTGTCGGTATTTTATACCATTTTAATGTTCATTCTGTCAGACACTGCAACACAAGGGTATCTTGGTACAGACCATCAACTTTGACAACCTCTACTAGTGAGAACGGCTGGGTTTGAGAGGGACCTGCCCTCCCAAAGCAACCTACGTCTCACCTCCTGGCACTATATAAGGCCCCATTCTGTCACTTCAACTTCATATTGTTTCAGACAACGGAACAATGCTCTTCTCCAGACTGAGGGACTGACCACCTCAAAACTTTAAGGGTGATGGACTGATTACATCGTCTTCAAGTATCTTCTGCTTCTATCAACTTTTCTGTACTCGACTGAAGAAGCCTACTGTGTAGGCGAAACGTTTCGAAATAAAGATACCTAACTGTTGCATATGTGTCTTACCTAACAATCTGTCGGTATTTTATACCATTTTAATGTTCATTCTGTCAGACACTGCAACACAAGGGTATCTTGGTACAGACCATCAACTTTGACAACCTCTACTAGTGAGAACGGCTGGGTTTGAGAGGGACCTGCCCTCCCAAAGCAACCTACGTCTCACCTCCTGGCACTATATAAGGCCCCATTCTGTCACTTCAACTTCATATTGTTTCAGACAACGGAACAATGCTCTTCTCCAGACTGAGGGACTGACCACCTCAAAACTTTAAGGGTGATGGACTGATTACATCGTCTTCAAGTATCTTCTGCTTCTATCAACTTTTCTGTACTCGACTGAAGAAGCCTACTGTGTAGGCGAAACGTTTCGAAATAAAGATACCTAACTGTTGCATATGTGTCTTACCTAACAATCTGTCGGTATTTTATACCATTTTAATGTTCATTCTGTCAGACACTGCAACACAAGGGTATCTTGGTACAGACCATCAACTTTGACAACCTCTACTAGTGAGAACGGCTGGGTTTGAGAGGGACCTGCCCTCCCAAAGCAACCTACGTCTCACCTCCTGGCACTATATAAGGCCCCATTCTGTCACTTCAACTTCATATTGTTTCAGACAACGGAACAATGCTCTTCTCCAGACTGAGGGACTGACCACCTCAAAACTTTAAGGGTGATGGACTGATTACATCGTCTTCAAGTATCTTCTGCTTCTATCAACTTTTCTGTACTCGACTGAAGAAGCCTACTGTGTAGGCGAAACGTTTCGAAATAAAGATACCTAACTGTTGCATATGTGTCTTACCTAACAATCTGTCGGTATTTTATACCATTTTAATGTTCATTCTGTCAGACACTGCAACACAAGGGTATCTTGGTACAGACCATCAACTTTGACAACCTCTACTAGTGAGAACGGCTGGGTTTGAGAGGGACCTGCCCTCCCAAAGCAACCTACGTCTCACCTCCTGGCACTATATAAGGCCCCATTCTGTCACTTCAACTTCATATTGTTTCAGACAACGGAACAATGCTCTTCTCCAGACTGAGGGACTGACCACCTCAAAACTTTAAGGGTGATGGACTGATTACATCGTCTTCAAGTATCTTCTGCTTCTATCAACTTTTCTGTACTCGACTGAAGAAGCCTACTGTGTAGGCGAAACGTTTCGAAATAAAGATACCTAACTGTTGCATATGTGTCTTACCTAACAATCTGTCGGTATTTTATACCATTTTAATGTTCATTCTGTCAGACACTGCAACACAAGGGTATCTTGGTACAGACCATCAACTTTGACAACCTCTACTAGTGAGAACGGCTGGGTTTGAGAGGGACCTGCCCTCCCAAAGCAACCTACGTCTCACCTCCTGGCACTATATAAGGCCCCATTCTGTCACTTCAACTTCATATTGTTGTTCAGACAACGGAACAATGCTCTTCTCCAGACTGAGGGACTGACCACCTCAAAACTTTAAGGGTGATGGACTGATTACATCGTCTTCAAGTATCTTCTGCTTCTATCAACTTTTCTGTACTCGACTGAAGAAGCCTACTGTGTAGGCGAAACGTTTCGAAATAAAGATACCTAACTGTTGCATATGTGTCTTACCTAACAATCTGTCGGTATTTTATACCATTTTAATGTTCATTCTGTCAGACACTGCAACACAAGGGTATCTTGGTACAGACCATCAACTTTGACAACCTCTACTAGTGAGAACGGCTGGGTTTGAGAGGGACCTGCCCTCCCAAAGCAACCTACGTCTCACCTCCTGGCACTATATAAGGCCCCATTCTGTCACTTCAACTTCATATTGTTTCAGACAACGGAACAATGCTCTTCTCCAGACTGAGGGACTGACCACCTCAAAACTTTAAGGGTGATGGACTGATTACATCGTCTTCAAGTATCTTCTGCTTCTATCAACTTTTCTGTACTCGACTGAAGAAGCCTACTGTGTAGGCGAAACGTTTCGAAATAAAGATACCTAACTGTTGCATATGTGTCTTACCTAACAATCTGTCGGTATTTTATACCATTTTAATGTTCATTCTGTCAGACACTGCAACACAAGGGTATCTTGGTACAGACCATCAACTTTGACAACCTCTACTAGTGAGAACGGCTGGGTTTGAGAGGGACCTGCCCTCCCAAAGCAACCTACGTCTCACCTCCTGGCACTATATAAGGCCCCATTCTGTCACTTCAACTTCATATTGTTTCAGACAACGGAACAATGCTCTTCTCCAGACTGAGGGACTGACCACCTCAAAACTTTAAGGGTGATGGACTGATTACATCGTCTTCAAGTATCTTCTGCTTCTATCAACTTTTCTGTACTCGACTGAAGAAGCCTACTGTGTAGGCGAAACGTTTCGAAATAAAGATACCTAACTGTTGCATATGTGTCTTACCTAACAATCTGTCGGTATTTTATACCATTTTAATGTTCATTCTGTCAGACACTGCAACACAAGGGTATCTTGGTACAGACCATCAACTTTGACAACCTCTACTAGTGAGAACGGCTGGGTTTGAGAGGGACCTGCCCTCCCAAAGCAACCTACGTCTCACCTCCTGGCACTATATAAGGCCCCATTCTGTCACTTCAACTTCATATTGTTTCAGACAACGGAACAATGCTCTTCTCCAGACTGAGGGACTGACCACCTCAAAACTTTAAGGGTGATGGACTGATTACATCGTCTTCAAGTATCTTCTGCTTCTATCAACTTTTCTGTACTCGACTGAAGAAGCCTACTGTGTAGGCGAAACGTTTCGAAATAAAGATACCTAACTGTTGCATATGTGTCTTACCTAACAATCTGTCGGTATTTTATACCATTTTAATGTTCATTCTGTCAGACACTGCAACACAAGGGTATCTTGGTACAGACCATCAACTTTGACAACCTCTACTAGTGAGAACGGCTGGGTTTGAGAGGGACCTGCCCTCCCAAAGCAACCTACGTCTCACCTCCTGGCACTATATAAGGCCCCATTCTGTCACTTCAACTTCATATTGTTTCAGACAACGGAACAATGCTCTTCTCCAGACTGAGGGACTGACCACCTCAAAACTTTAAGGGTGATGGACTGATTACATCGTCTTCAAGTATCTTCTGCTTCTATCAACTTTTCTGTACTCGACTGAAGAAGCCTACTGTGTAGGCGAAACGTTTCGAAATAAAGATACCTAACTGTTGCATATGTGTCTTACCTAACAATCTGTCGGTATTTTATACCATTTTAATGTTCATTCTGTCAGACACTGCAACACAAGGGTATCTTGGTACAGACCATCAACTTTGACAACCTCTACTAGTGAGAACGGCTGGGTTTGAGAGGGACCTGCCCTCCCAAAGCAACCTACGTCTCACCTCCTGGCACTATATAAGGCCCCATTCTGTCACTTCAACTTCATATTGTTTCAGACAACGGAACAATGCTCTTCTCCAGACTGAGGGACTGACCACCTCAAAACTTTAAGGGTGATGGACTGATTACATCGTCTTCAAGTATCTTCTGCTTCTATCAACTTTTCTGTACTCGACTGAAGAAGCCTACTGTGTAGGCGAAACGTTTCGAAATAAAGATACCTAACTGTTGCATATGTGTCTTACCTAACAATCTGTCGGTATTTTATACCATTTTAATGTTCATTCTGTCAGACACTGCAACACAAGGGTATCTTGGTACAGACCATCAACTTTGACAACCTCTACTAGTGAGAACGGCTGGGTTTGAGAGGGACCTGCCCTCCCAAAGCAACCTACGTCTCACCTCCTGGCACTATATAAGGCCCCATTCTGTCACTTCAACTTCATATTGTTTCAGACAACGGAACAATGCTCTTCTCCAGACTGAGGGACTGACCACCTCAAAACTTTAAGGGTGATGGACTGATTACATCGTCTTCAAGTATCTTCTGCTTCTATCAACTTTTCTGTACTCGACTGAAGAAGCCTACTGTGTAGGCGAAACGTTTCGAAATAAAGATACCTAACTGTTGCATATGTGTCTTACCTAACAATCTGTCGGTATTTTATACCATTTTAATGTTCATTCTGTCAGACACTGCAACACAAGGGTATCTTGGTACAGACCATCAACTTTGACAACCTCTACTAGTGAGAACGGCTGGGTTTGAGAGGGACCTGCCCTCCCAAAGCAACCTACGTCTCACCTCCTGGCACTATATAAGGCCCCATTCTGTCACTTCAACTTCATATTGTTTCAGACAACGGAACAATGCTCTTCTCCAGACTGAGGGACTGACCACCTCAAAACTTTAAGGGTGATGGACTGATTACATCGTCTTCAAGTATCTTCTGCTTCTATCAACTTTTCTGTACTCGACTGAAGAAGCCTACTGTGTAGGCGAAACGTTTCGAAATAAAGATACCTAACTGTTGCATATGTGTCTTACCTAACAATCTGTCGGTATTTTATACCATTTTAATGTTCATTCTGTCAGACACTGCAACACAAGGGTATCTTGGTACAGACCATCAACTTTGACAACCTCTACTAGTGAGAACGGCTGGGTTTGAGAGGGACCTGCCCTCCCAAAGCAACCTACGTCTCACCTCCTGGCACTATATAAGGCCCCATTCTGTCACTTCAACTTCATATTGTTTCAGACAACGGAACAATGCTCTTCTCCAGACTGAGGGACTGACCACCTCAAAACTTTAAGGGTGATGGACTGATTACATCGTCTTCAAGTATCTTCTGCTTCTATCAACTTTTCTGTACTCGACTGAAGAAGCCTACTGTGTAGGCGAAACGTTTCGAAATAAAGATACCTAACTGTTGCATATGTGTCTTACCTAACAATCTGTCGGTATTTTATACCATTTTAATGTTCATTCTGTCAGACACTGCAACACAAGGGTATCTTGGTACAGACCATCAACTTTGACAACCTCTACTAGTGAGAACGGCTGGGTTTGAGAGGGACCTGCCCTCCCAAAGCAACCTACGTCTCACCTCCTGGCACTATATAAGGCCCCATTCTGTCACTTCAACTTCATATTGTTTCAGACAACGGAACAATGCTCTTCTCCAGACTGAGGGACTGACCACCTCAAAACTTTAAGGGTGATGGACTGATTACATCGTCTTCAAGTATCTTCTGCTTCTATCAACTTTTCTGTACTCGACTGAAGAAGCCTACTGTGTAGGCGAAACGTTTCGAAATAAAGATACCTAACTGTTGCATATGTGTCTTACCTAACAATCTGTCGGTATTTTATACCATTTTAATGTTCATTCTGTCAGACACTGCAACACAAGGGTATCTTGGTACAGACCATCAACTTTGACAACCTCTACTAGTGAGAACGGCTGGGTTTGAGAGGGACCTGCCCTCCCAAAGCAACCTACGTCTCACCTCCTGGCACTATATAAGGCCCCATTCTGTCACTTCAACTTCATATTGTTTCAGACAACGGAACAATGCTCTTCTCCAGACTGAGGGACTGACCACCTCAAAACTTTAAGGGTGATGGACTGATTACATCGTCTTCAAGTATCTTCTGCTTCTATCAACTTTTCTGTACTCGACTGAAGAAGCCTACTGTGTAGGCGAAACGTTTCGAAATAAAGATACCTAACTGTTGCATATGTGTCTTACCTAACAATCTGTCGGTATTTTATACCATTTTAATGTTCATTCATTAGCTAGATAACCCTAATCGAGATTAGATAGGTATTCCCTAAATCCATTAAAATCGACAGAACGAAAATCAGAGACTTTTACCGTATTATCATTATTTTTGTAATCCCAGTTAATGCTAGAAGTGATGGATTTGGGATCACTTGTGCCAAGCTCTTCAGTGATCTTTAGATTATATACGAGTGTTTTTAAATTTGACAAGACTAGGTCTTGCAAATTATTACCCCAGGTAGGCTCTGTTACACACTGCTTCATAAAACATTCTCGAACTGTTTCCATAAAGTCACTGGACTCCAGATTACCGGTCAAAAAAGTTCAGTCAATTTGACTAAAGTTAAAATCCCCTATCACTACGTTATTGTTTGTAGAAGCCCTAACAATTTCGTCCCAAAGAAGTCTCCCCCTAACATGATCCAAGCCTGGAGGTCAGTATATTACACCTAGAATTAGTTTTTCTTGACCTTCTACAAACTCTACCCAAATAGATTCTGTTATTAGTCCATCTATTTTTATAACTCTTTTTATGCAAAAATTAATATTTTCTTGAATATATAATGCAACTCCTCCCCTTCTCATTATATCTATCCACATGTAACAACTTAAACCCTTGAATATTGCACTCAGCAGTCATATTCCGACTCTTTAAATCATTCTAGATTTCAGTTATTGCAATGACATCAAAGTTCCCAGCACAAGCTACCAAACGTAATTCATTCATTTTATTTCTTGCACTTCGACTGTTAACATAAAATACAGTTATAAGTTTTTCCTTTTCCACATTTTTTCCTATTCACCTTTGCTTTTACACAATTTCTGCAATTATCATTACCCAGCATCACTTCACGACTGCTGTCATCAAGCTTCACAATATCAAAGCCTAAGTCAATATATCCATGCACATTATTTTTCATTTTTAAACCAATACCTCTAACTAATCCTAGTTTAAAGTCCTAACAGCCCACTCAACTGAGTTTGCAAGAAAACCCACACCTGCCCGGGATAAGTTAAACCCGTCCCTGGCATACATGTCATTTCGGCCATAGAAGTGGTCCCAGTTGTCAATGAATGGTACTGCAATATCCATACAGTGTTTGTCGAGCCAACAATTAACACCAATTGCTCTGGACAACCATTCATTTCCAATACCCCTTCCTAGCAAAATGCGACATATAACAGGGCTTCCCCCGTCTTCCTTATTTCGTTTATTGCTGTCCAGCACTGAGGCAGATAATAGGATTTATCCCATTATCGTTCATGATTGTCAAGCTAGCAAGCAATATCCTCCATCCCAGCCCCAGGAAAGCAAACCCTCCATCTCCTACTCTTACCCTTCAAGCAGAAGGCCCTGTCCATGTACCTAACCTGGCTATTCCCAACAACAACGTTTTTACCTTCCATTCGTTTTATTGATCTTCAACTTCGTTCCATGCTATCCGGCCAATGCCCAGGTTTCCTTCTCGACCTGAGGACTCACAACAGGAGGACTACTTCGAATCCTCTTGTTTTCCTCCGTCAATCGCCTCATCTCCATCTTCACTCCCCTCAATTTCTTTTTAAGCTGCTGGTAAAGTTGCTCAATGAAGGGCATCTTGGTTCACTAAGTTAAGTACAGGTCACCACTGAGCTAAGTACACGTCACCACTGAGCTAAGTGCAGGTCACCACTGGGCTATGTACAGGTCACCACTGGGCTAAGTACAGGTCACCACTAATTAGTACAGGCCACCACTGAGTACAGGTCGCTGATGATCATTTACGAGCATTATGTTGCACCAAACAGAATTTGAACTTCAAAATGCTTTTATTTTATCAATGTTTATTAATGACATGCACAGTATTCCTTAATATACATTGATAAATAGGAGAGAAGAGTTGTCAGATGGAGAGTTAGAGATACTGGGAAAATGGATGAGGATAGGGAAGCTGTGATTTCGTGTACTGGGCAGGGAGGAATAACATCTTATAGAAGCGAGGGAGAGCCAGTTGTGAGTGTGAGGGAAGTGAGATAGTGGGTAGAATGAAAGGGGGTAAAGCAGCTGGGAGTGATGGGGTAAAGACAGAAACGTTAAAAGCAGGGGGGAATATGGTTCTGGAATGGTTAGTCTTTTTATTTAATAAATGCATGGAAGAGGGTAAGGTTTCTAGGGATTGTCAGAGAGCATGCATAGTTCCTTTGTATAAAGGCAAAGGGAACAATAGAGAGTGTAAAAAATGTAGGGGAATAAGTCTGTTGAGTATATCTGGTAAAGTGTATGGTAGAGTTATTATTGAAAAAATTATGAATAAAATGTTGAGCAAGATAGCAGATGAACAAGGAGGCTTAAAGAAAGTAGGGGGTGTAGACCACATGTTTACAGTGAAACATAAGTGAACAGTATTTACATAATGGTAAAGAGGTTTTTATGGCATTTATGGATTTGGAAAAGTTGTATGAGGGAATGTGGCAGAAGTTGCAAACGAATAGAGTTGAAGCTAGGTTACTGAAAGAAGTGAAGAGTTTTTACGAGGATAGTGAGTTTCACGTTAGAGTATGTATGAGAGAGGGAGATTATTTTTCAGTTAACGTAGGCCTTAGACAAGGATGTGTGATGTCACCATGATTGTTCGATATTTTTATAGATGGGGTTGTAAGAGAAGTGAATGCTTGGATGTTGGCAAGAAACATTCGGTTAAAAAATAAAGAACCTAACACAAAGTGGGAGTTATGACAGTTACTCTTTGCTGATAACACTGTGATTTTGGGAGATTGTGAAGTTGCAGAGGTTGATGGATGAGTTTGGTAGGATATGTGAAAGAAGGAAAGTGAATATTGGAAAGAGTATGGTGATGAGCATAAAAAAAATATTAGATAACGAAAGACTGGATATCGGATTGGAGGGAGTGAGTATGGAGGAAGTGAATGTTTTCAGATATTTGGGAGTTGACGTGTCAGAAGAATGGTCTATGAAATATTTGGTGAATCATACAATTAATGAGGGAAAAAAGGTGAGTAGTGCATTGAGGAGTGTGTGGAGACAAAGAAATTTATTCTGTGGAAACAAAGAGGGGAATGTATGAGAGCATAGTTATACCAGCGCTCTTATATGGGTGTGAAGCATGGGTGATGAATGTTGCAACAAGGAGAAAGTTGGAGGCAGTGGAGATGTCGTGTATGAGGGTAATATGTGGTGTGAATATAATGCAGAGAATCCATAGTTTGGAAATTATGAGGAGGTGCGGGGTTACTAAAAGTACTATCCAGAAGGCTGAGGAGGGCTTATTGAGATGGTTCGGACATATAGAGTATGGAACAAATAGAATGTCTTGGAGAGCGTATAAATCTTTAGTGAAGGATGGCAGGAGGGGGTAAAGGAGGTTTTGTGTGGGAAGAGCTTGAACTTCCAACAAGCATGCACAAGCGTGTTAGACAGGAGTGACTGGAGACAAATGGTTTCTAGGATTTGACGTGCTGTTGGAGTGTGAGCAAGGTAACATTTATGAAGGGATCCAGGTAAACCGGCAGGCTGGACTCGAGTCCTGCAGCTGGGAAGTACAGTGCCTGCACTCTGAAGGAGGGGTGTTAATGTTACAGTTACCTGTTGGTCAGTACCTGACCAACATGGCTGTGGTTCGTACGTCAGTTTTCGTGCGGCCAGCAGTAACAGCCTAGTTGATCAGACCCTGATCCACCATGAGGCCTGGTATTAGACCTCGCCGTGGGGTCGTTGACCCCCGAAACCCTCTCCAGGTAAACTCCAGGTAGTGTAAGCTTGTCTCTGGCAAGACAGTGATGGAGTGAATGATGAATGTTTTTTCTTTCTTTTCTGGCCACCCTGTCTTTGTGGGATTATGTGGAGTAAAATAAGTGTCAGAGGTAAAAAGTGATTTGTAATAGGTGTTTATACAACTGGAGAAGAGATTAATGCAGGGGAGAGAGAGAGACAGACAGAGAGTAAGAGAGAGCAAGAGAGAGTAAGAGACATCAAGAGAGCAAGAGAGAGAAAGCAAGAGAGAGAGAGCAAGAAAGAGAGCAAGAGAAAGAGAGAGCAAGAGAGAGAGCGAGCTGTCAATAAAGTTAGGAATCCTTAACCTGTAAATAGCTTGTCAATAAAGATAGGGATCCTTAACCTAACCTTGTCAAACCCTGTGAAAGAGAGAGAGAGGGAGAGAGAGAGAGAGAGAGAGAGAGAGAGAGAGAGAGAGAGAGAGAGAGAGAGAGAGAGAGAGAGAGAGAGAGAGAGAGAGAGAGAGAGAGAGAGAGAGAGAGAGAGAGAGAGAGAGAGAGAGAGACAGACAGACAGACAGAGAGACAGAGAGAGAGAGACAGAGAGAGAGATTGATTCTGGAAGATACTGAGTGTTTAGGAAGTTCTGAACCAAGTGAGAGAGTAATTGTAGTAGGGGATCTGAGTGCCTAGGTGGTTATAGATGGCATGACAGTTAAGTTTGGGTTGTCAGGGGTAAATGATAACGAGAAGCTTTTGAATGAACTTTATATAGATAGGTTTAGTAACATAATACATATCTTGAAATGAAAATGATAAATAATTATACGAGATATGATATACTGCGAAGTAACAGTAGTTTGTTGGACTACGTATTGGTCAACGAAACATTAATGGGTAGACTTCGGGATGTGCATGTTTATATAGGGGCAACACATGTCAGGCCATATTTTAGTTTCAGCTACAGTGAGATAGAGAGCAAGGAAAATGATATAATGTAAGAGACATGAAGGTTTATATACTAAAGATGGAGGCAGTTAAGGTAAGATATAAGAAACTATTGGTAGAAAGATGGGTTAGAGAGAATATAGGAAATGAGGTGGAAGAGGTATGGGATAGATTTAAGATTGCAGTGTTCAACAGAAGTTTGTGAATATAGGATGGTGAGTGTGGGAGGGAAGGGAAGTGACTGGTGGAATGAGGAGGTAAAGAGAGCAGTAACGTAGAAAAAGTTATAATACGAGAGATTTTTACTAAGTAGAAGCCATATAAGAAGGGAGTATATATAGAGAAAAAGAGAGGTTAAGAGAACAATAAAGGAATACAAAAGGAGAGAGAGCAAATGAGACGTAGTACTACTTAAAACACATTAGTACAAGTAAGCCAACTCCTCCACTGAAGTGAATACAAGCAATATCAGTGATATTAAGTGTGGTATGGTGAAGACATGGTGTGAGGGGACAGGGGCAGGCCTTAGTAGTGACTTCACTATTGCCTTCAGAGTGAGCGTCTAATATTATATGTGTTTTGTGCTATGTACTAGCATCTGGTGCTTTATAACAACGTGGCTGGTACAATGCAACACAGTGATTTGTGTAACATCTTCCTTTAGTGGAAAAGTGGATAGCATAAACAGTGTTTATTAAGTGATAGTGAGAAGGCAACACTTCCAGCTAGTGGCCCACTGCCGCCCGCCCTCACTACCCACCCGGCTATAAACACCCCCACCCACCCATACTCCACCCCACCCACGAAGTTAATGATCAGGGAACTATCACTGCACCTGATCACCTACTGCGCTGAAGTACGAACAGCAGGGACACATCTGTCAGAACTGGTAGAGGGCGGGGTAGAGGACATGGAGGAGGACGTGGAGGAGGAAGACATCTACAGCCGTCTCACCCTCCACTAACACAGTTCCAGCGGCAGAATCTGAGGACAAATCTGCGAAACACAGGAGGTGCAACAAATCCTAGTCCACCCTCCCAGGCACCTAGGCTGTTCTCTCGCTGTCACCGGAAGGGGCACTCTGCCAACAACTGCCTGCGAGATACCAGGTGTAATTACTGCTACAAGAAAGGACATAAGGAGGACCAGTGTCGGAAGAAAAAGGAACTTGACAGACAGGGCCACCTGTTTAGAGACCTGTTCTCAGAACAAACCAGCAGGATCTCTGAATTGGTGAACACACTCACACGTCACCCACTTAGCTACTCCTATCCCAGCCCAGCAGGTGGGATTGGGCCTTATACACGACCACAGACCTACATCCCTGCAGCTGCCTCAGTACCCTACCTCTCTCAAGGGCAGGCACCTTACATTCCCTACACACCCACCACCTCAAGCTGACCACTTCATCATGAGGAGCCAGTCTATCAGCATCCTGTCGGCCAACATTAGAGGTTTCATTACTAATGTTGGAGAGCTCACACATAGCTTTGTGAACACTCGACGTCCCGACATGATAGCTGTTGTTGAAACATTTTTGGATGACAGGACTCCAGAAAATTTTGCAAGAATTGCTGGCTACACCTCATGGATGAGAAGAGACAGGCAAGGGCAAGGAGGTGGTGTTGCTGTGTGCTTCTCTAAAAGTGTTCATGCCCAGCACATAGATGTTGCCACCCCTACACATCTTGAAATGATGTTCAAGCTCTGTATAAACACTAGTACCTCTGTACTAGCATGTGCAATGTACAGACCTCAGTGGCAACATGCAGACCCTATCAACTTCCTAATGGAAAATATTGACTCCCTTCTGCTACAACACAACTGTCAACATATTATAATTGTTGGTGACCTCAACCAGCACCTTATACAGAGGGACTTTGATGACCTTCTTGCAGAGTTTGACATGAGAAACTTTGTTGATTTCCCTACTCATATCTCTGGCTCCTCCCTTGACCCAGTAGTGAGTGATCTGGCAGAAGGCATAGTCACTTGTCAACCCCTCGGCTACGTTGGATCGTCTGACCACAAGGCTGTTTTTACCACACTTAAGATCCCAACAGAATGAGGTGAGGAGTCCACACGCACAACCTGGCTATGGGAAAGAGGTAATTGGCCAGCCCTTTGCTCTGAGCTCGCCACCACCGACTGGAATGCTCTTCTCCAAGGGGATGCTGACAACCAAGTGAAAGCCTTCACTGGACACATCCTTAATCTACAACAAGAACACATTCCTCACCGGCAATAAGTGACGAAGCCTACAGATCAGCCTTGGTTTGGCTTTCGTTGTAGAGAGGCTGCTACTGCTAAGTACAAAGCATGGCAAAGGTATAAGAGACATCCTACCACCTATAACAGGAACTTGCACATGCAAGCCTGTAGGCATATGGGTGATGTTCAAAAGTGGGCCATTGCTAAATGGGAGGTGGACACTAAAAGAAAGTTAGCATCAGGTAGGGTAGGCTCCAAAACCTGGTGGTCCCTGGTCAAGGACAGACAAGGTTATCTGCCTGATGAACTTATTCCACCTCTAAATCGACAGGATGGGACCACCTCTACTAGGTGGTCCCATCCAAAATGCAAGTTCCTGATCCAGCAAGGGACCCTCCTTGGCTAGCTGCAAGAACTGTCAAAACTGTCAGTGGTGACAATAAGGCAGGAGGAGGTGCATTTCCTTCTTAAATCACTTGACCAAGAAAAGGCTGTGGGCCCAGACAAGTTGAGCCCAAGATTGTTGAGAAGATGTGCAGACCAGCTAGCAGCACCTCTAACTCGCATCTTTCAGCACTGCCTAGTACAGTGTAAATGGCCCTCTCTATGGAAAGAGGCAAATGTAGTCCCTGTTCACAAAAAGAAGAGCAGAGCAGAAATCAGCAACTACAGACCAGTGTCACTCCTGTCAATCTCTGGTAAGATCCTTGAGACAATAATCTCAAGACAAATGACAGATTTTTTTGACTACCACTCACTACTTTGTGATCGTCAATATGGCTTCAGGAAAGGTTACTCTGCTGCTGATCTGTTGTTAAACCTCTCGACTAAGTGGCACCAGTCACTGGATGAATCCAAAGTCAGCTGTGTGGTAGCACTGGACATTGCTGGCGCTTTCGACCGGGTGTGGCACCAGGGCCTCTTAGCAAAACTTCAAGCACTGGGAATTGCAGGCTCTACGCTATGTCTCCTCAGTGATTACCTTCATGGTAGATCTCTAAGTGTAGTCCTCAATGGAACGGAATCAGCAAGGCATCCTATTGGGGCAAGCGTTCCACAAGGAAGCGTGCTGGGCCCATTGTTATGGAATGTCTACTTCAATGACCTTCTTCATCTCATCCCAGAATCACATGCATATGCAGACGACTGTACACTGACATTCACTTATCCAAGAGAAGAAATGCCAGCTGCTCTAAGCTACATCAATCACCAGCTGAGAGCTATATCAGCTTGGGGAAATAGATGGCAAGTAACATTTGCACCTGAGAAAATGCAAATGATGATCGTCTCTAGGCACCATGATGGTAATGCTGGTGCAGTAGTAAGGATGAATGGGAGGATGTTGGCACCTGGAGAAGTTGATATCATTGGGGTGAAATTCGACTCCAAACTAACCATGAAGAACCATGTTGTAAATCTTGCAAACAAGGCAGCCAGGAAGCTTACAGCACTTCGCCATATCTCGCATCTGCTTGACAGTAGGGGTTGCAAGATCCTGTACGAGGCACAAGTACGCTCACACTTTGAGTATGCTCCACTTTCTTGGTTTGCCTGCCCCCCCCCCTCTCATCTGCGACTGCTTGACAGAGTAGAGAACAGAGCAAGACGTCTCATCTCTCGCCTGGACCCATCCTGGATAGATCTGTCATTTCAGCAGAGCCTTCAACATAGGAGGGATGTGGGTGGCCTTACTGTTATGTACAAGGCCAATATTGTCAAAATACCACACTTGGATCCACTTCGAGGACAGCGTGAAACAAGCTTTTATGCCACAAGACGGGCAGAAAGCAGCAACTTCACTCTGGTTGTACCCTTCTCCAGAACATCACTCCATCTGAGATCATATATACCCAGGATGACTCGAGTATGGAACACATTTATACAGCATAATGATGTCAACAAGATAAAGTCAGTTGATCAAATGAAAATGCTGGCCCACAGATGGCTCCAACTTCATCCTGTTCCCTACTTGTATGTCTCATAACAATGAAAATGCTTTCAAATGAGCTGATGTAGGTAACAGCTCTTAGCTTGCCAATAAAGTTAGGAATCCTTAACCTGTAAATAGCTTGTCAATAAAGCTAGGGATCCTTAACCTTATCAAACCCTGTGTAAAACTGGGGGAAGGCTGCTAGAAAGGCGTGTAGCTGACTGGGTGATCGGTTACGTGTGGAAGGGGGACCAGTGTAGGTAGAGATGTCAAAGTGACGTCTCTGCTCTTGCAAAGATCTAGGCTACCTTACTTTATCTTGCCTCTGTCGAATGACCCCAGAAAGAAAACACAAAGTTACTCACCAATCTAGAAATGACTCACACGATAGGCGTACAGCCTTTAAAAGAAATGGTAAGGATTAAAAGATGACATGACACTAAGTAAGTCAAATCAAGGCAGGAATAAACTGGAGTCTAAAACCCTAAACAAGAGAGAATCTCTTTTTGAAACCAACTTAATCCAAAACATTTAATAATTTTGACAGGAGTGGAACGAATACTTACAGACTTCATGGGAGCTGCAAGTCAAGTGACTGACCACCGGTCGGAGACACTCGTCACCTTAGAACTACTGGTATCTACCGGTATTTGTTAGCAGTATGAATACTTAGAAGTGGGGGCACACACACACACACACACACACACACACACACACACACACACACACACACACACATTGTAGGGACAGCGAGCGCGCTAGTCACGCTTCCGTGCTCCGGGAATATAAGTGTTTTCGAGGGCTACCTAAGTGTTCTGCAAGGGTTGCTAAGTGTGTCAGGGTAGTGAACAATCCTAGAAGTGATTTTTAATCTGCCTGAGCCACATAAGTGTGGGGAGAGCCACAATTTTGTAAGTGATCTAGAAAATAAAAACGTTGTGGCGCAGAGTGGGCAGGCTGGTGTGTAAGGCGACGTTGTCGAGTGTCACCCAAGAAAGATAATAAAGTGAAACAATCGTGTGACCAGTGAAAGAAATACAGTGAATAGGGTAATTATTAATGAGAAGAAATTGAGGTGGATCTACGCCAGGATGTACATCGAGCTGGATCTACGCCAGGACGTCACATCGACCTGGACAATCTACAGTGGTACAGCTGCACTACAAGTACTGTATCACCTATGAGTGGTTGTTTGGGTGTGGGGTTCCAGGTTCCAATTAACCGCCAAGCTGAATGTGAATGGTCTAACTCTCATAGCACGATAAAGAATAGGCACTCAAGTATTCAATAAGGTTTAGCAAATGGTAATCCATTGAACAAGGATTAACTCACTATAAGCAGGTCGAGCATAGGCAACACTGTAAGGGTGGGAGTCAGGTCACAAGAGGTTGTGGACACAAGCGACAACTGAGAATCTACAATACACTCCAAGCACAAGCCACCTACTTTTCAGAAACATAATAAACCCACACATAATTTGACACATAATTAGACACACACACACACACACACACACACACACACACACACACACACACACACACACACATATATACACACACATACACAAACACACACACAAACACACACACACACACACACACACACACACACACACACACACATACACACACACACACACACACACACATACATACACACACACACATACACATATACACACATACACACATACACACATACACACATGCACACACACACACACACACACACACACACACACACACACACACACACACAGGAGCCAGGGGCCAGGAGCTAGGACTCGACCCCTGCAACCACAAATAGGTGAGTACACACACACACACACACTGTAAGTAAGTGATGGTAAGTCCCAGGAGGTTGGGGGTCAGGTCACAAGAAGGTGTGGGCAGCCAAGGACCACTGAGACTTACATTACAACGCACAAGCCACCTACCTTTCGGTACATAATAAACCCACACATAATTCCACACAAAATTACACACACACACACACACACAACACACACACACACACACACACACACACACACACACACACACACACACACACACACACACACACATATCCAGACACAAATACACTCCCCCCTCACCACCGACATCTCACTACTTCCCCTGATCCCTCCCCTCCCTCGATCACCCTCCCCTCCCCCGTTCACCCTAAACCCTCCCCACCCCTCACCACTCCGCTCCCACATAGCCACAGTTCCTCCACTACTTCCCCCCCTGACACTCTGACATACACACTACTAACCTAACATACAGAACTACATAGGTTTCCCACTCTGAGGCAATCAGGATAAAACAAAAATGGGTTGCCAGAGAGCAACAAGAAAAACCAAGGGACAGGAGGAGGAAACTGCAAAGGAAGATTGGGCAGCAGAGCTCATAAAAAGGGATCAAGAATGGGAAAAGAAACTAGAAGAACTTAGCATGAGAATGGAAGAGAGGATAGATATGGAAAGCAGGAAGTGGGAGGTGTATGTCAAAGCAGCAGAAGCTAGGATACAGAGTTTAGAAGAGGAATTGAAAAATCTGAAACAGCCTAAAGAACTAAAGAACATTTTGGGATTGACAACAGAGACTGGTACCTCAGCCACAAACAAGGGGACTGTAGGGAAAGAAGGGGCACAACTGCATGGAGAAGCTCTATCAGAGGAGACTGTAGCAAATGAAAGAGCTAAGCTTTATGTGGAGGCCCTAACAGACAACAACAGAGCCCAAGGAAAGCCGAGAAGGGAAAATGACAGGCCACTGAGCCCAAGTACATTAGCCAGTGAAACTGATGAAAGGAAAGATGCAGTGGAGGAAACCAAATTAAATGAGAGGATACACAGGGATATGCAGTGGGAGAATGAAAGGGTGAGGTCAGTCTTTGTGTATGGGCTCCAGGAAATCGAAGGGGAAACATATGAAGCAAGAAAACAAGGGGAAAAAAAAGCAATAGGAGAAAGCAATAGGAGAAGACGATATGACCCAGCTGGAAAATTTTCGGAGAATACGGGGGTTTGTAAAAAAAAGAACCCGGCCAGTGAGAGTGACCTTCAAGGCAGAAGCGACTCGGACCAGGATCCTGCAGGAGAAAGCACGATTAAGGGACATGACGGCATACAGGAAGGTGTATCTCGACCGCGACAGAACACAAGAAGAAAGGCAGAAACTGAGAGAGATGATACAAAGGCGAAAGGAGGAAAGAGAGGGGATGGAGAAGACAGACAGGAGATCCCAGATCCAGGAAGAAGATCAAATACAGCCTCCCTCACAACTTCCTATAGAAGCCTACCAACCAGGTCAACCCCAGTGCAACCAAACACTCTAAATCAAAACACCCATGCCACATCCAATGCCCCCACCCACTACATTACAAACTCCACCCCCACAGCAACAACCCATAGTTCCTTACCAGGTCTCCCACTTCCCCAACCCCAATATACCTCCCAGACCACAGTTCTTAGAAAAGAAGTTGAAGGTGTGGTATACAAATGCAGATGGAATAACAAACAAGTATGGGGAGTGGCACGAAAGAATCAAAGAGACATCCCCAGACATAATAGCACTCACAGAAACAAAACTCACCAGAATAATAACAGATTCAGTCTTTCCATCCGGATATCAAATCCTCAGGAAAGACAGAGGGAGGAGAGGGGGAGGAGGAGTTGCACTGCTCATTAAAAACCAGTGGGGTTTTGAGAAAATGGAAGGAATGGATGGCACGGGCGAAAGGGACTACTTAGTAGGAACAATCCAGTCTGAGGGACATAAGGTGATAATTGCAGTAATGTACAACCCACCACAGAACTGCAGGAGGCCAAGAGAAGAATACGATAAGAGCAACAGAGCAATGATCGACGACACATTAGCCGAGGTGGCCAGGAGAGCACACATGGGGGGAGCAAAGTTACTAGTTATGGGTGATTTCAATCACAAGGAGATTGACTGGGAAAACCTGGAGCCCCATGGGGGTCCCGAAACATGGAGAGCCAAGATGATGGATGTGGTACTGGAAAACCTCATGCATCAACATGTTAGAGACACTACCAGAGAGAGAGGAGAGGATGAACCAGCAAGGTTGGACCTTGTATTCACCATGAGTAGTTCGGACATCGAGGGTATCATGTATGAAAGGCCCCTGGGAGCTAGTGATCATGTGGTTCTGTGCTTCGACTACATAGTTGAGCTCCAAGTGGAGAGAGTAGCAGGAATAGGCTGGGAAAAAACAAACTACAAAAGGGGGAACTACTCAGGCATGAGGAACTTCCTTCAAGACATTCAGTGGGAGAGGGAACTGACAGGAAAACCAGTACAAGAAATGATGGACTATGTAGCAACAAAATGCAAGGAGGCAGAGGAGAGGTTTGTTCCCATGGGAAACAGAAATAATGGGAAGAACAGAACGAGTCCTTGGTTCACCCAATGGTGTAGGGAGGCAAAAACTAGGTGTACTAGAGAATGGAAAAGGTACAGAAGACAGAGAACTCAGGAAAATAAAGAAATCAGCCGAAGAGCCAGAAACGAATATGCACAGATAAGAAGGGAGGCTCAGAGACAATATGAAAATGACATAGCAACAAAAGTAAAGACTGACCCGAAGCTGTTGTACAGCCACATCAGGAGGAAAACAACAGTCAAGGACCAGGTAATCAGACTGAGGAAGGGTGATGGGGAATTCACAAGAAACGACCGAGAGGTTTGTCAGGAGCTCAACACAAGATTTAAAGAGGTATTTACAGTGGAAACCAGTAGGACTCCAAGAAATTAGAACAGGGGGGCACACCAGCAAGTGCTGGATGAGGTACATATAACCAAGGAGGAGGTGAAGAAGCTGCTATGCGAACTTAACACCTCAAAGGCGGTGGGACCAGACAACATCTCTCCATGGGTCCTTGAAGAGGGAGCAGAAATATTGTGTGAGCCATTAACAAAGATCTTCAACACATCATTTGAAACTGGGCAACTCCCTGAGGTATGGAAAATGGCAAATGTATTCCCAATTTTTAAAAAGGGAGACAGACATGAGGCACTAAACTACAGACCTGTATCACTAACGTGTATAGTATGCAAGGTCATGGAGAAAATCATCAGGAGGAGAGTGGTGGGGCACCTGGAAAGAAACAAGTGTGTAACTGACAACCAGCACGGTTTCAGGGAAGGAAAATCCTGTGTCACAAACCTACTAGAGTTTTATGACAAGGTGACAGAAGTAAGACAAGAGAGAGAGGGGTGGATCGACTGCATATTTTTGGACTGCAAGAAGGCCTTCGACACAGTTCCTCACAAGAGGTTACTGCAAAAGCTAGAGGACCAGGCACACATAACAGGAAAGGCACTGCAATGGATCAGAGAATATCTGACAGGGAGGCAACAACGAGTCATGGTACGCGACGAGGTGTCAGAGTGGGCGCCTGTGACAAGCGGGGTTCCACAGGGGTCAGTCCTAGGACCTGTGCTGTTCTTGGTATATGTGAACGACATAACGGAAGGGATAGACTCAGAAGTGTCCTTGTTTGCAGATGATGTGAAGTTAATGAGAAGAATCAAATCCGACGAGGATCAGGCAGGACTACAAAGAGACCTCGACAGGCTACAAGCCTGGTCCAGCAACTGGCTCCTTGAATTTAACCCTGCCAAATGCAAAGTCATAAAGATTGGGGAAGGGCAAAGAAGACCGCAGACACAATATAGTTTAGATGGCCAAAGATTGCAAACCTCACTCAAGGAAAAAGATCTGGGGGTGAGTATAACACCGAGCATATCTCCTGAGGCGCACATCAATCAGATAACTGCTGCAGCATACGGGCGCCTGGCAAACCTACGGATAGCGTTCCGATACCTCAGTAAGGATTCGTTTAAGACTCTGTATACCATCTACGTCAGGCCCATACTGGAGTATGCAGCACCAGTTTGGAATCCACACCTAATCAAGCACGTCAAGAAATTAGAGAAAGTGCAAAGGTTTGCAACAAGACTAGTCCCAGAGCTACGGGGATTGTCCTATGAAGAAAGGTTGAGGGAAATCGGCCTGACGACACTGGAGGACAGGAGGGTCAGGGGAGACATGATAACGACATATAAAATACTGCGCAGAATAGACGAGGTGGACAAAGACGGGATGTTCCAGAGATGGGACACAGACACAAGAGGTCACAATTGGAAGTTGAAGACTCAGATGAATCAAAGGGACGTTAGGAAGTATTTCTTCAGTCATAGAGTAGTCAGGCCATGGAATAGCCTAGAAAGTGATGTAGTGGAGGCAGGAACCATACATAGTTTTAAGGCGAGGTATGATAGAGTTCATGGGGTACCTGGAGTTTACCTGGAGAGAGTTCCGGGGGTCAACGCCCCCGCGGCCCGGTCTGAGACCAGGCCTCCTGGTGGATCAGAGCCTGATCAACCAGGCTGTTGCTGCTGGCTGCACGCAAACCAACATACGAGCCACAGCCCGGCTGATCCGGAACTGACTTTAGGTGCTTGTCCAGTGCCAGCTTGAAGACTGCCAGGGGTCTGTTGGTAATCCCCCTTATGTGTGCTGGGAGGCAGTTGAACAGTCTCGGGCCCCTGACACTTATTGTATGGTCTCTTAACGTGCTAGTGACACCCCTGCTTTTCATTGGGGGGATGGTGCATCGTCTGCCAAGTCTTTTGCTTTCGTAGTGGGTGATTTTCGTGTGCAAGTTCGGTACTAGTCCCTCTAGGATTTTCCAGGTGTATATAATCATGTATCTCTCCCTCCTGCGTTCCAGGGAATACAGGTTTAGGAACCTCAAGCGCTCCCAATAATTGAGGTGTTTTATCTCCGTTATGCGCGCCGTGAAAGTTCTCTGTACATTTTCTAGGTCGGCAATTTCACCTGCCTTGAAAGGTGCTGTTAGTGTGCAGCAATATTCCAGCCTAGATAGAACAAGTGACCTGAAGAGTGTCATCATGGGCTTGGCCTCCCTAGTTTTGAAGGTTCTCATTATCCATCCTGTCATTTTTCTAGCAGATGCGATTGATACAATGTTATGGTCCTTGAAGGTGAGATCCTCCGACATGATCACTCCCAGGTCTTTGACGTTGGTGTTTCGCTCTATTTTGTGGCCAGAATTTGTTTTGTACTCTGATGAAGATTTAATTTCCTCATGTTTACCATATCTGAGTAATTGAAATTTCTCATCGTTGAACTTCATATTGTTTTCTGCAGCCCACTGAAAGATTTGGTTGATGTCTGCCTGGAGCTTTGCAGTGTCTGCAATGGAAGACACTGTCATGCAGATTCGGGTGTCATCTGCAAAGGAAGACACGGTGCTGTGGCTGACATCCTTGTCTATGTCGGATATAAGGATGAGGAACAAAATGGGAGCGAGTACTGTGCCTTGTGGAACAGAGCTTTTCACCGTAGCTGCCTCGGACTTTACTCTGTTGACGACTACTCTCTGTGTTCTGTTAGTGAGGAAATTATAGATCCATCGACCGACTTTTCCTGTTATTC